>NW_008795695.1:15125857-15208194 GCF_000699145.1 Aptenodytes forsteri
TTTTGAAGAGCCATGTTCCATGTGTACAGAAGTTCTATGGTGGTTCAAGTAATGAAATAACATTAAGTGAATATGGTGACCATAAGGAATATGTGCAGAACTTAGTTCTATGTATTTAACTTTAAATGTGTCTCAAATATAACTACTTTGCTCTGCAAGGGGCTTTATTTTGTTGTGGCCATTAAGAGTAGCGTCTTATTTTCTGTGTTGGATACTCAGACTACGATTCTCTAAACTCCTCTTTCATAACAGTGTGTAGCTTTTCTAGCATGTCTATGTCACTGACAGATGGTTAAAACTGGATGAGAGGAGAGTGTGCCCCGCTTTGTGTCATTTGATGTAATCATTCCCATCTATGAAATTTTGGGAGTTAACGAGAGCTACTTAATTCTGTTTCTGAGACAAAACTATGGGCTGCCTAGAATTTTTACTAGTTGGAACAAATGTTTTGGCCTTACACTTTGTGTGTGTTTTGGGAATTTAATATTGTTAGAATAACTGCTTGTTCGTGCTAAAATATTCTAACAAAATTGGAATGCAATCAGTAAAATGCATGTTGTTATGGGATTAGAGTTACGTTAAACTCTACTATCAGAACTCATTAGAGGAAGTATTGTCTGAATGCTTTTTTAAACCTGTATGAGTAGGACTTAGAATCATAGAATCATTGAGGTTGGAAAAGACCTCTAAGATCATCGAGTCCAACCATCGACCCAACACCACCACCCACTAAACCATGTCCCTAAGTGCCTCATCTACTCGTCTTTTAAATACCTCCAGGGATTGGGACTCAACCGCTTCCCTGGGCAGCCTGTTCCAATGTTTAACCACTCACTTACATAACGTCTTCCTGCAAACACTGTTCTTTCATAGCTGTTATGGTCTAAGCATATTACACTATTGCTGGGAGTATTTGCTTAATTTCTTTAATATTGGTAACAGTAAGGCAGTCATTCAGATATACAGGCATTTAGTAGATTTAACCATTTCTGGATTATGGCTTACTTTACTCCTGCAGTTAAAATACTTTGGGTAAATTGAGTTACCCCTTGTTCAAACAGAATTCTGTATTGTCTTTTCTAAATACATAGAAGTAAATATAATGTATCTCAAGGTTATTTGCAGATAACTTAGAGTTGATATCTTCACTATAAAAAATTCTTTCAATGAGTTGCATTGTTTTTTACTAAAAATGTGCCTGCTGGTACTTGTGCTTATGAGTAAGTTGAGAAAAGTTATGTCTAGCAAATTTGGCTTATTGCTTTTATTAACAAAACAAGACTGTGTTGTGAATTTCCACCATTCTAACATTATTGTGTTACTAGTATTATCTGTACATACCTATGCAGTTTAAAGCTGATCAAGCATTCAATACAATACCTTGGTTTTGTTCTGAGCACTGGTAACGGTAGCTTGCTGTTTGCTTTGGAGCCTGACCTTTCAAACTGAAGAACAGAATGAATTGTATGCTGATTTTGTTGGTTTTGCAGAATGTATTTAAGTTGCATCCTAGCTGAAACATCTCCTCTGCTGGTAGCAGATTCTTACAGATCCTGATGTGGACTGGGAAAAAAAAAAAAAAAAACAGATTAAGTCTGTAACTTGAGCAGCAATGTCTGGGACCAAAACTTCTATGAACTTCTGTAGTTAGTGTACAGTTAAACAAATTCCACTAACTTTTTGAAGTGTCATTTTTTTGGAAACTTTTTCTGTATTGGTTGCCAACACAGTAACATTATTAATTAACAGTGAGAATGTGAGCCAGTAAAAGAAGTTATCTTAATATATCTATTTTTTAACACTGATACAGTGAATGCGGATAGATTCCATACAACTTGCATGCATCTTGCCCTCTAGATGGTCCAACTGTATATATTATGCTTTAGGGCATATACCTGTGATCTGAAAAAATAGCTGGTAAATAAGTTCAAATATAAAATCCAAATGTTTAAATTGCATACTTGTTAGCTCTCTCTGTGGCTTAGTTTTTGATTGCTCCCACTGCCTCGCTCCAAAAAAACCAAACTTCTGTAGAGCTGACTAGCTGTAAACAATGCATGTATGAGCCAGGTGGTGTTGCTTGACCTGGAGTCCAGGAATGGGTCTTTGATTGTCTCTTACTTGGCTGTTCAACAGTTCGAAGGTCAATTTCTAACTTCCTACATCTGAATGTACAAAATTATTAGCTGAAATAAACACTTTAATTATTGCTTGCAATTACAAATGTAGTGTTCCAGACTGTATAGCAGATTATCTGTAACAAGTATAGTATGGGTATTTTAAATATTGTTTTCCCAAATCATCTAAACTGCAGGTTAGTGTGATTACAGAGGGATGAGGTAGAGAGCCAGTCAGAATGTATTTAAAAAAAAAAAAAAAAAGGCATAAAATAGTAAAAATTAACTACATGTACAAAAGTTGGAGTACAGAAAACCGGATTTGATCTCTTGAGGTCTAAAAACAGTGGAGATGTGAAAGAGTGTAACAGTATCTGCCCATAGATTACATGGTGCATCTGTTGTTAGAGTATCTTTAGAAGATTGCTGCAAAAGCACTTAAGTGTTAAAGTTAATTTAGTGTTCCCCTTGTGAATTCTGTGGAAAAAAGGGAAAACCAAGAGATTAATTAGGCGATGTAAATAAATTTGAGATAGAGCATACTGAACTCTCCAGTCACTTAGTATATTAATTCTTCAAAGGGAAACAATTGAATTTTTATTATTTGTTAAAATTTTTCATTTGTCTGATATTTTTCTGGGATTTTTTGTTTGTTTGTTTTTGCCAGATGTCTGCCTCACAGTGGTATCACTTAGTGTTTCCAAGTCATATCAATATATATCATAGTTTAACTTTTAATGGTGTTTGAGAGAAGAGGATGGCTCTTAACATGGGGCTTTATCAGAAATGTGTAAGCCATACTACTCCTCCAGAATTTGTCAAAGCATTTTTAAACACTTCAGAATTTACCAGTCTAATACATGAAATTAGCATACACTTTCCCCAAGAACAAATGTGCAAGAAAGGTACAACACTAAATCCCTTTCTGTTTGCAGTGTAGGTTGTTTTTAAGTATGTGATGTATTTTTCCATATTTCCAGTGTGAGTTTTATATTTCTTTGTAATATAAAATATTTTTTTAAATCAGCGGATCTGCAATACGGGTGTGTCTCTATTGGTGTTTTATTTCAGGACATAAGTGCTCTTTTGAATTAAGTCTCTTGATCATCCAACCTTAATGTGCTTTGCTGCACTTCATACAATAGAGTGACCTCAGAGTGTGTGAACCGAATTCTTTTTGAATTAAACTAAACTGAATAATGCGCTCCGAAGGTGAACATAATGCTCTCCAGCTGCTAATGGGTCCATGGGACCAGGCCAGAGCTAGTTCAGAGCAAAATCTCTGAAAACACTGTCAGTGTGAACTCTTGGATTCTCAATACTCTTTCACTCTACCAATCTATTCCTATTGCACTGCACCTCTTGCTAATGTAGATTTGTGCTCTGGTACATAATCTGAAATGATTTTTTGACAGGAAAGGTGTTGCAGAATGTTCACCTTTAGCTGTCCTAGTGAATGTGACAAATGGTTTTCTCTCTTAGATTGTCTTTCTTTTCAGATATATATGGTACCAAAGTTTTGATACAAATTGATTTACTGAAACATTTTAGAGCATGTGATTGCAGTGGTAATAAAGTATGAGGGATGTCGGGTTGGGTAGTGGTTGTATTGCTTTAGGTATCTGACTATTACCATTGAAAGGTAGGGAGCTATTGCTACTCTGAAGTGGGTGAGAAAGGGCAAGGATAACGAACTTCTTCCAGTATTACCTTCACTGTAGCTCTGCTTTCCAAAGAAGGAAAGCACATAGGTTTGACCTGGTTAGCTTGGACTGATTTAAACCTCATCACATGTTGGTCATATCTCAGGTCAGAAAAACAAAGGTGAAAGTTTCATTATTAATGCTCTATTTACAGAGCTTGCCCTTCACTTAGACAAACCTGTGCATTGTCTTGCGTTACCGGAGTGTGGTTTCTTATTGAAGTGAAACTGTTGTGTGGGGTGTGTGTTTGCTTTGGGGGGGCCTTCAGCATGTAGCAGGCTTACTCAAAGGCAGTGCATCTGTGCTGCGGGTCCTCTGTGTGGCAGTGGGCAGGTTGAAGGCCTGTGCTGCTCTGTGGGTTAGCTGCTTCTAGCTTCTGAAATGTACTGTGGAGGAAAGTGAGGCAGCGACTGACAGCTTTTAAGCCAAAGTAAACCAGGATAGCCAACTGGTGTGCTGAAGGCCAGATCTCATGGTTAAGACAGCTTTATTTGGCCCTGGGAAACACTGGCAAAGGACAGACCATCCCAAAGTCAGGGATATTGCTGGTGGATTACAGGTGGGTCTAGTGGTAGTTATTGGCTCAGCTGCAGTGTCTTGTACTTTTGGTTTATCAGTCACCACCTGGGATGGGTTTATCACACCGAACTGGGAATGAAAGTGACACCTGAGAATGCAGAAATTTGTCATCTCTTACATAAACACCTTTAAAAACAGACAAGAGTAGTTTCATAGTTTTAAGGAAGAACTTTCAAACTGACTCCCTCCTTTTCCTGGGATTTTGGATTTCATATAGCTCAGTGTGCCCTCCTGTGCTAGCCAGGCTAGATGTTGAAAAGAGACTACAGAATTTTCTTCTGTTTACCTTGAAGTTTATCTTGACAGCTGTAAATATGGTATCTTTTACCAGGGAATTTACCATCTGGAAAAATGGATGGGGATGGTAGCTTACTCTGATTTCTCCAGGGAAACTGTTCTGTGCTCCTTTTTGTGTGCATGCGACTGAATTGTACCAGGATGACAGACAGCTTTTGACAAACAGCTTTTGATTTGTGACATTCCAGATGTTGGCTGTGATGTGTGTCAACAATCACACAAACCTGACTGAGTGATGTCAACACAGATGTGAAGAGGCTACTTAATGTGTAGTTGGGTTGTCCTGTAATAGCAAACTAAAATACTGTAGTTTAATGTACAGTACATTGTATAGTATAAATGTTGTAGCATTACTCGTCTTTTTTTCTTAGTTTGCATTCATTTATTGAGAAGATAATGTGATGGATTATGTAAATGATTGGAAATTGATCTGAATTAAATAATGACACTGCAGGAGTAGTCAGCATGGATTCACCAAGGGGAAGTCATGCTTAACCAACCTGAGAAACTTCCAAGATGAAACAACTGGCCTGATAGATGAAGGAGAGCAAGGGATTTTGTCCACCTAGACTTCAGGAAGGCCTTTGACACTGTCTCCCATAAGATCCTCATAGAGAAGCTGAAGGAGTATGAGCTGGTTGAGCAGAGAGTAAGGTGGATTGAACACTGGCTGAACGGCTGGGCCCAGAGCGTGCTCATCAGTGGCACAAAGTCTAGTTGGAGGCCAGTAACTACCGTTGTACCCCAGGGGTCAATGCTGGGGGTCCAGTCCTCTTCAACATCTTCGTTAATGATCGGAGTGATGGGACAGAGTGTACCCTTAGGAAGTTTGCAGATGACACCAAACTGGGAGGAGTGGCTGATATACCAGAGGGTTGTGCTGCCATCCAGAGGGACCTCAGCAGGCTGGAGAAATGGATTGACAGGAACCTCATGAAGTTCAACAAGGGGAAATGTGCCTTATCCCGCACGTTGAGAGGAACAACCCCATGCACCAGTACATGCTGGGGGCTGACGAGCTGGAAAGCAGCCTTGCAGAAAAGGCCCTGTGGTGGTCCTGGTGGACACCAAGTTGAACATAAGCCAGCGATGTGCCCTTGCCACAGAAAAGGCTAACGGTATCCTGGGCTGCCTCAGGAGGAGTGTTACCAGCAGGTGGAGGGAGGTGATCCTTCCCCTCTACTCAGCCCTGGTGAGGCCACACCTGGAGTGCTGGGTCCAGCTCTGGGCTCCCCAGTACAGGAGAGACATGGACGTACTGGAGAGAGTCCAGCGAAGGGCCACGACCAAGATGACGAAGGGACTGGAGCATCTCTCATCTGAGGACAGGCTGAGAGAGCTGGGACTGTTTAGCCTGGAGAAGGGAAGGCTGGGGGGGGATCTCATCGATGTGTACAAACACCTGAAGGCAGGGTGCAAAGAGGATGGAGCCAGGCTCTTTTCACTGGTGTCCAGTGACAGGACCAGAGGCAGTGGGCACAAACTGAAGTAGAGGAGGCTCTGTCTGAACGTGAGGAAACACTTTTTTTACTGTGAGGGTGACCGAGCGCTGGCACAGGTTGCCCAGAGAGGTTGTTCTCTCCATCCTTGGAGACATTCAAAAGCCGCCTGGACACAGTCCTGGGCAACTGTCCCTAGGTAGCCCTGCTTGAGTAGGGGTGTTGGACCAGATGACCTCCAGAGGTCCATTCCAATCTGTGAAATACATTTTACAGTGAAAAAGCAAATACGGAAACAAACGTAGAAAATGCAGGTGGTCTGAAATTTGTGGGAAGTAACACTGGATATTTTTTAAATAGTTGCTTCTGCTTTAGAAGAAGGTTTTTGTGGAGATTGTTTAGGAAATGTATTTAAGTGGTAGTATGTATTGAAGATTGACCAAATACTGTTCACTTAAAATTATTTTCCTTTTGTTGCATTTGGTATGTGACTTGCAGGATCACTTCAGGAAGGTGTTATGCCTAAAATAACCTCTGGACTTGCATAATTACAGAAGTGCAGTATAGGTGATGTAAATTGAGAATGAAATACAGGTTTTGGAGAGCTTTTTTTAATGATCATCTGATTGCATACTAAAGCATATTAAGATTTCATGACTATTTTAATAGCTGGTTTTAGGAACAGCAAAAAGGTTTTGTTTCAGGGTTTTGTACTGTGTGATTCTCAGCTATTTTAAAAATAGTTTTGAATGATAGGTTAATTCTTTGCATCTAAACTTCAGGCAAAAGTGAATTAACTTTTGACTGAAAAGAAGTTATGGACTGTCAATTTTGCTTTTATAGCAGTTTCTGGCTGTAGTAATCTTAGTGGTAGCAGCGGCTGTAATTTTAATTTGTGTAAAATATGACAGTATCAGTATAAAAGAGAAGCCAAACCTGTTTTGTAAATAGGATTCTTCACATGTTTTTAAAACCTGTCTGGTTCTGCTAACAATCTTTTGTCCTTGAACATTGGCAAGCACTGCTTTCATTTCTTTGTTTCGAGCTGATTGAAGTAACACTTGTTTCTGAAAGAGGTGATCCTTCCAGTGACCAGAAGAGAACTGAAAACGGACTCATCTAAGCCCAGTTCTTTTTGATGGGTTGTTTTTCACTAGGTACATTTCTTACCTGTCTCACTCCTGTGGCCACACAGCTGCCAATGCCAATACAAAGAATCTGGCAGAAGTGCATGCCTGGAAGGACAGGATTTCCTCATTTGATGACTACCTGTATAATGGTTCATCTTAAAGCGATCATCAAGTCGTAGTCCAGGTGGCAGCTGGAGTCACTTTTGGCATCTGCCCAACTTTTCTGCTCTTGAAAAAGGTCCAGAGGTGCAGTAGAGCACAGGAAAGAGTCATTGAAGTCTGGCCAAAATAATCTGCTTGTGTGTAAATGAGGTGCATACTTGTCTAGCATGGAAAGCTGTCTGCTTGTGCTGCAAATTCATGTTAAGTAATAGGTTTTTTTTTCAATTGGTGCTATTTGGTTTTGACCCAATATGGTACCTAAATTGCATTTAAATTACAGCAAAGCATGTATTAAAATGTTTATACCTTTTTTTTAGTAAGTTTGTGTTCTGTTTGTTATTTGATGCATTGAGGGCAGGAAATATACTTTCAAATAAAATGAAACCACTTATGATCTGTATTTTAGGTGCAAAGAAGCAGTCTGAACTCTAACATGTACAAAATTATTAAATAATACAACATAGAGTGTATTTTTTAGTCTTGATAAATATCATGGTACGAAGTCATGCATAAGCATTACATTCTCAGTTTTTCTAATTACATATCCAGGAATAACCTTTTTGTTGTAATTTCTGGATAGCTAATTGGCTAAATATGTTTTGGCCATAAATTGGTTTATTAATATTTAAGCTATGTTTGCTAAAATTCTGAAAGATGCTTACAAAAGCCACTTATCAGTGGCAGAAGAGAGATGGTTATAGAGGCAAGGTAGTGATAAAAGCTGCAGATACATGCAGAACCTGGAACTTACATTTCAAAAACTCTTCTTAAAAAAAAAAAAAATCTCTTATGTGTGAAAATAAATTTCTTACAGGTAATCTAGTTCAGTACTTGTGTCTTAAAGCACCAGAAGCAACACAGAACTGATTGGTGTCCTCCAGAGAGGAAATGGATATCCTGCAGGTGTTTATCAACAAGTTCAACCAAGATTATTGTTTGAACTGTGAAGATTTGCAATTTCATCAGATTTTTTTTTTTAACCCTTGTTGCTTGGCAGAGTGTAGCAGAGACAGTTGGTGAAGAAGGAGAATAGTTATGTGCTAGAGAATTTGACTTTTGCAGCCAGCTTGAATCTCTCAACTTGTTCCTGCCTTAAGGGAGGAGGTGTCCTTGTCCTGTTGCAGTACCTATGTATGGAACTGGGGTGAAGGGCTGTCAAACCTTCTGTATAGGCAGAGATTCAGTACGCCCAGCATTTTATTATAAATAGCCCATTCTGTGTTTGGCAGAACGGTTGTAGAAGGGGGTTAGAGGCCCCTGACAGCTATTAATAGACTGCTGCTCCTACAGTCTGTCCCGTGCATAACCTGCTCTCTGGTTGCTCTTGGGAAGGAAGGTTGCTGGGAAAGCAGCCAGTCTTCAGAGACTTCTATTCAGATACAGTGTGAATGTTTTTGCACATCATATTGAATTGTGAAGACTATTTGATTTTGTCATTCAGTCACAGTTGTAATGTTCAACCGCTTTGGTGTGGCCTATGTTGATCTTAAGGTGCAAAGAAAGATGCTATGTGTAAGGCAAGCAGTCAGCTTAAAATTGAAAATAATGCATTTCCAGGAACTGTAGTTGATAACCTGTGACTAATTTTTTTTCCAGTTTTCACTTTTTTGAGTGTTTAGCTTTTATGGACAACTCTTTTATTATGTTACAAATATGTAGAATATATGGGGAAAAGAAACATACTGAAACTGTAGCTCTTGCTAATAGCAAGTGCCTCCATTAATAAGGCAATATTAGTTGATTACTGAAGGAGCTTTTTCTGAAGATTTGTAGAGAATATGGTAGTTTTGGGTGCTGCACAGTGGATAACAGAAGAATTGTCATGGTTCTGTCAAACTTCATGACCATACAGAAGAGAAGAATTTTAAGAGCTTGCTACCAAGTTCTCCTAATATGAAGGAAGTCTGAGCAGATTCTAATCTGTTGCTGTATATGCTGCTCTATTTGTTTTCATAGCTTAAAACATAACTTTTGCAAACAGTGGAAGAGTAGAACACTGAGAAAAGGAGCATCATCCATTTGTATTTTCTCTTTATTGGTAAATTTGTGATATCCATATTTCTTTTCCAGTGTACGTGAAAGCACAGGAGCTAGCTTTTTCTCTGTTGGTATCACAGGACTGCTTAAATTCTGAATGAAAAACTCTATAAACTGCTGTTTTCTTCCCCCAAAGTGGTCTTACTTGCTCTCAGTAGAGCAACTGGAAACTTAAATTAAGCAGATTATGATGTAGCTTTTAAAATGTTTGGGGGTTTTTAGAGAAATTTTTTAAAAATATGGGGATTCTCCTATAATGTATTGGTAGATGGCAAACTTACATAGCTCTACATTTCACTCACACCTCCTGAAGAATCGAGAGGTGAAGGAGCAAGGTCCCCTGTGATTTCCTTCTGTAACTGATATCAAGGGTTTACCTGGGGAGAGGGAACATGAATACCAGATATCATTGCATACCTACAGTGTGCTCTTGTGAATATGTATCCATAGCAACATAGAAACATAACTGATTTTCAAAGCCTTTAGCACACCTTTTCTATAAGAACTTCAGAAATAAGGCTTCTGCAGTACTCAGATAATTTTACTTATTTTTTTAAATCTTGCCTATGGATTTAAATTACTATCAGCTGTTGAAAATAGTCTGTATTCTAAATGTGTCCTGCTGTTTCATTTCTGCTGTCTGTAGAGGAATTTTTTTTAACTTAAATTCAGTGCCTGGTGTTCCTAGATAAAGATCTGATGCACAACATAAAAATATTGATTAAAATATTTGTGTAGGATTGTCTTTTGTAAGATTGTGATCTGAAAGTAAACCTTTTTCAATAGATGGGAAAGATGGATGGGGGGAAACAGAGGAGATGGGACATAACTGTGCATTCTAACCAAAAATCAAAATCTGCGCTTGACTAAAATACAATAAAGTAAGTCTTTATTATAAATCATGAATATAGACTTTGCAAAACTGGAACGGGCTCCTTGTGTTGCTGTTTAGCTTTCAATTTGTAGAAGTGGAGTTTTCCATGTGCTAAAGAGAGTTATTCTTGAGAATGACACAGCAGTAATTGCCAGGAGGAATGGTAAATTTCAGTAATGCACTGGTTTTACAGTTTTATTGGGATTTAATTTTTGTAACTTTCCTGAAGAAACAAGAAAATTTCTATCCTTGTTTTTCTATTTGTACTAATGCGCAGATTTTAGCTAATGGGTGAAGAGAGTAGAGAACGTAGAACAGCTAGTGAAAGAGGTTCTATCAGTTGACAGGCTGACAAGAGGTATCAAAGTCAATCCTGCTGAATTGTTTTTTGCTGTTCTGTGAAGCTAAATCTTGAGGTGCTTCATAGACATGAGCACTTTTCTGTCTTTTAGCAAACTAAAATCTGTGACTGATGAATTTTGCTCATCTATAACTTTTACAGGATGGATTAAATTGTTGTTTCATCAGCAACTACATTGTTGATAAATGCTACTGAACACTATCAAATTTAATATCAGGTCTTAAATTATGGGGGTTTGGCTTCATTGTTGACCCATTACACAAGGTGTTTTTGTGCTGGTGTGCTACAATAATTAAAATATGTAACTTTAAGGTAGTGAAAATTTATACTTCAGACATCTGTGTTTTGTGCAAGAGTGGATGGAACTGAAAACTTAAAACTTATAACGATGCTTTTATCAGGCTTTTTTTAGAATGAAGTAACTTTATTTGGTAACTTTCTGTTGTGACCATGAGTTAGCTTGCATACTTGGGCTTTGCAGAATAAGAATTCCATTAGAATTAAATATGGAAGAATGATCTGAGGTATCTAATGATGGCTCAGTAATTCAGTCTCAAATTAAGTATTTTCAGGGAAGAAACACAATTTCAAAAGTGTTTGCAAAAGATTTGACTCAAACATATATCAGAATTGCTTTGGCATACTGCATTTTAACTCTGTGTGTGTGTGTACATATATGGAGGGGAGGTTTGTGTGTGTGTATATATGCATCATGTATATCTATGCCAATTTATATTATTAATAATGTACTTATTCAACTACCTCAACTGAAACTCCATGGAAAGGCTAGATCCAGCTTGGATATCTCCTTGAAGTTGCTGTTATTTTGAGTGTGTATTTTGAATATTGTAGCAGTTTTGCCAGGAAATTGGGTATAGGAATTCCTCATGGTATGTAGGAATCACTGCTTTAAATATGTTGCCACACGTTCATTTTAATGTGAAACTTAGTACAGTACTATCAGCCAATAAAGTTTCCGTCTGCAGGGGTACTAATGAAGCCATAATTCATTATAAGAGTTTATCTGGGGATGCCACAGAAACTAAAGTAAGTTGGAAACTAAAATATACAGCTGAGTTAGGAGCAAAACTCTTATTCTGACAGTTATCTGAACAAGCAGATTTTGTATCTAAATGACTAAATACAAAACAGCCTGATTAAAATTCCCTTTTAATTCTGGTATTGCAAGATGTCAAAGCTACTTTCTGACATCAGTTTTTTCTTTTGTTGCTCTGTATTTGCCATTGTTCTTTGATTTTTTTTTTTTTTTTTTTTTTTTTTTTTTTTTTAATGCCTAGCCAGGTGTGCTAGTAAGCTACAAAAAGTCTCTCTCCTGCTCTCTCATTTCTGTGCTAAAGTCTAGGGTTGTGATACTGCTTTTTGCCGTGCTCCTTCGTCTTGGGATCCTGAATAACACCATCTCATGGTCCTGCAGCAAAGGCTGCCCCTGATCTTTATGAGTTCTTTCTTGTTTGTAAGTACGAGGTTTCAACAGACCATCTCCCCTCACTGGTTTCTCAGTCAGTTGTGTCAGGAAGTTACTATCAATGTACTCCAGAAACCTCCTGGATTGCATGCACCCTGCTGCTTTGTCCCTGCAGCAGATATTGGGGTGTTTAAAGTCCACCATGAGGACCAGGGCCTGCAAACATGAGGCTTCTTCCAGTTCTCTGAAAAAGACCTCATCTGCTTCATGGAGTGGAACCTCCTGGAGGATATGTCAAAACATATGGAAAGCAGGGAGGTGTTTGGAGACAGCCAACATGGCTTTACCAAGGGCAAGTCCTGCCTGACTAATCTAGTGGCCTTCTATGATGGAGTGACTACATCAGTGGACAAGGGAAGAGCTACAGATGTCGTCTACCTAGACTTCTGTAAGGCCTTTGATACAGTCCCTCACAACATTCTTGCCTCTAAATTGGAGAGAGGTGGTTTTGACGGATGGACTGTTAGATGGATAAGGAATTGGCTGGATGACCGCATCCAAAGAGTTATAGTCAATGGCTCAATGTCCAAGTGGAAACCAGTAACGAGTGGTGTCCCTCAGTGGTCCATAGTGGGACCAGTACTATTTAATAACTTCATCAATGACATAGACAGTGGGATTGAATGCACCTTTAGCGAGTTTGCAGATGACACCAAGCTGAGTGGTGCAGTTGGTTCGCTAGAGGCAAGGGATGCCATCCAGAGGGACCTGGACAAGCTTGAGGAGTAGGCCTGTGCAAACCACATGAAGTTCAACAAGGCCAAGTGCAAGGTCCAGCACCCAGGTCAGGGTAATCCTCAGTATCAATACAGCCTGGGAGATGAATGAATTGAGAGCAGCCGTGCGGAGAAGGACTTGGGGATACTCGTGGACAAAAAATTGGACATGAGCTGCCAGTGTGCACTGGCAGCCCAGAAAGCCAGTCATATTCTGGACTGCATAGAAAGAAGTGTGGCCAGCAGGTCGAGGGAGGTGATTCTTCCCCTCTACTCCGCTGTCATGGGACCCCACCTGGAGTACTGTGTCCAGTTCTGGGGTCCCCAGCACAAGACAGGCATGAACCTGGTAGAGCAAGTCCAGAGGAGGGCCACGAAAATGATCAGGGGACTAGAACACCTCTCCTATGAAGAAAGGCTGAGAGAGTTGGGGTTGTTCAGCCTGGAGAAGAGAGGGCTCCAGTGAGACTTTATTGCGGTTTGTCAGCTTTAAACAGGGCTTATAAGAAAGATGGAGAGAGACTGTTTGCCAAGGCCTGTAGTGACAAGAGAAGGGGCAGCGGTTTTAAACTGAAAGAGAGTAGGTTTAGACTGGACATACGGAAGAAATTCTTTACTGTGAGGGTGGTGAGACACTGGAACAGGTTGCCTTAGGGAAGTGGATACCCCATTACTGGAGGTGTTCAAGGTCAGGTTGGACGGGGCTTTGAGCAACCTGATCTAGAGAAAGATGTCCCTGCCCATGGCAGGAGGGTTGGACTAGATGACCTTTAAAAGTCCCTTCCAACCCAAACTATTCTATGATTCCACAATTTCCTGACCAGGCAGTCTGTAGCAGACACCCACCACAATGTCTCCCATATTGGTTGTATGCTAATCTTGACCCATAGTCTGTCACCTGGCTCGTCATCAGTCCTAAGGCAGAGCTCCATACATAAAGCTGCTCTCTTACATAAAGAGCAACTCCCCCTCCTTACTGTCCCAGCCTGTCCTTTCTGAAGCCTTGTACCGACCCATTGCAGCACTCTGGTTGTGTGAGCCAGCCCACCATGTTTTTGTGAACCAAATGAGACTGTAGCCCTGCACCTGCACACAGACCTCTGATTCTTCATATTAATTCCCCATGTGGCATGAGTTATTGTACAGGCACTTGAGAAAGGCACCTAGTTGTGGTGATTTCCCAAAGAGGTATGAGAGTTGTCCCTGTGCTGTCCTGTAGGTGCTTCCTTATTTATTAAGCTGGAAATCAGTCATTACAAGGTCTCTGCTGTCTGTATCAACCCTCGTGTCCCTCCTCTGTCATTCTTAGTGTAAAACTCTCCTTTACCAGGATGACCACCCTGTTGGCAAAAATGCTTTTTGCCCTGCTTGGGTGGAAACTGTCACTTCCTAGAAGTCCTTGATCCTCAAAGAGGGTCCCATGCTCCTAAAAGCCAAATAAATCCTTGTTGCCAACTTCAGCTGCACAACCAGTTGCCCAGTTAGTATGACTTAAAAACTGCTGGATGGGTGTTTGAAGGGAATAAACACCATCATAAGCTTTCATTAAAGTTTTGGGCGTTGTTTTTGGTTGGATTTTGGTTTTCACTTTTACATGTTTGGCCCAAAGTATTGGGTGTCAGGTATTTATATTTTTACATCTTAACAAGTAGGGTTGTACAGTTACTTGAAAACCCTGCCAACAGGAAGTTGCTTTCTGTGGTTGAGCAATACTTTATGTATTCTCTGCGATCTATAGCACTTCTCTTTCTCTTTTTCTCTCTCTTTAAATTATTTTGACTAGAGAAGCATAATGAAGAAAAAATAGTATCATAATTTGATTTCTTCTTCCCATTTCCCTCTCCCCTATCCTCAACTGCCAGCACTTTTCTCCTCACTCACTTTTTCCTAAATGTTGTTGCCTTTCTTAGCAGTCTACTTCTGGTTCTGTTTTGTATAGCCCTAATTCATCTAAAAATATGGTTAAACTTAAATTTACAATGAAATGTCTAGTATAAAGCAGGAGGGTGCTATGGTACGGTTCTGTAGCACATGTTCATACGTTTAGTCCAAAAGCAATTGGCAGTTTTAAATCCTAGTTTTGTTCAAATTTGTAACCTCTCTGTTTGAATACTAGGGATTCTTCAATAGCTCTGAGAGTGTGCCATCATTCAAACCGTAGTAGAATCATAGAATCATTAAGGTTGGAAGAGACCTCTAAGATCATTGAGTCCAACCGTCAACGCAACACCACCATGCCCACTAAACCATGTCCCTAAGCGCCTCATCTACTCGTCTTTTAAATACCTCCAGGGATGGGGACTCCACCACTTCCCTGGGCAGCCTGTTCCAATGTTTCACCACTCTTTCAGTAAAGAAATATTTCCTCACGTCCAATCTAAACCTCCCCTGGCGCAACTTGAGGCCATTTCCTCTCGTCCTATCGCTTGTTACTTGGGAGAAGAGACCGACACCCACCTCACTACAACCTCCTTTCAGGTAGTTGTGGAGTGCGATGAGGTCTCCCCTCAGCCTCCTTTTCTCCAGGCTAAACAGCCCCAGTTCCCTCAGCCGCTCCTCATCAGACTTGTTCTCCAGACCCCTCACCAGCCTCGTTGCCCTTCTCTGGACACGCTCCAGCACCTCGACGTCCTTCTTGTAGTGAGGGGCCCAAAACTGAACACAGTATTCGAGGTGCGTCCTCACCAGTGCCGAGTACAGGGGCACGATCAATTCCCTAGTACTAGCTAAATTCTGTATTTTTGCTTTCTTCTAAAAAGGCAGGGAAGTTGGTGTGGATATGTGCTTACTCCTTCGTGTGTATATAGCCTAGAACAAAGCTGGAGGCTGCATTTCTACTGCTGGGCTCCTTTCTGGTGACAGCAGTAGCAGCTGCCACCAGCTACTTGTGGCAGCCAAGCAAGCTAAGCTTGGGAATGCCTCAAATAGGCAGCAGCAAGCTTCCTAGTGAACAGTCTCCTAGTTCTTTTTTATTATTTTCACCAGTGTCACTAGATTTTTTTTTTTTTTTAAAGAACATCAGTGCACGGGTGGTTTGGTGCTTTGAGACAGTAATTTAGGGAATAACTTTGATTCTGTGGTCCCAATCAGGGACCACAGCATTTATCACTGCAGCTGAAATCACTTCTAGTTTGATTTGAATTTAGAGCGACATAACTGAAAGAATACTTTGACTTTTTGCTTGTTGGTGTGAGGATATGTAAGGAAACAAACTGAGATCTACTCCTGGACCCAAGGGGTTGCTCATCTGCCTCATTTCACTATTCGGTCCTTGAATAAAATAAATAAAGGGCAGCTGGAAACTGGTGAAATGTCAGATGCTGTTCCTGACCTGGACCATGAATTCAACTTCCTGTTGTCAATGACCCAAAGGTCAAATAATCACTTGCAGGAGTGTGGCACCTTACATGGTCATGTGGAGATGGAGTCAGTGCTCTGATTCCTGCTAATTTCATAGTTCCAGGAATAATTTGTTGTTTGGTCTTTTTAAAAAAGCAGTACTGAAAACCTTGTCCTCTCCTGGCAGGTTGCTAGCACCCCTGTGCTATCTTCACATTGGTACTGGCACAAACTGTAGTACGACTGTGTCTCAGAGCTGACTGGGAAGTTGATCCAGGCAGCTTTTCCTTTTTTTTTAACGAAAAAAAAGGAAAAATACTAAATGTGTCTTTTAAGTAAAGGCTTTACACTTAGTTTCAGGTTGTTAACAGTTCTATTAAATGTTTAGCAATTAGAAAAATAATGTGGGGTTTTCAATAAAGAAATTGTGAAATGATCATACAGTACATTATGCTGTATGTCTATTAATAATTGTCTTGTAGATGATTATAGTTCATATAGGAATAATTGTCCTGTAGTTAATATGAGATGTTTTGTAAGGTAGAGTCTTTCTAATGGCAAGATCATGCTAAGGAGAGACCTTTAACTTTAAATTAGCACATGAAGAGAAGAGCTGAATTTAAAATTCATTAACAGTTGTTTTACAGGAAGCTGGTATCTCATGTTTAAATACTTAGGGTATTTGTTACTTTTACAAACAACAGTGGTTAATTTTCCTACTGTACTTACATAACAATATACCTTCCAAATATTTAGTAAAGTGGATAGCCCTATTTAGTGTTAAAGGTTTTTCTTATAGCTGCATTACCTTTTTCCAAGACGTCTTTAATTTTTGAAGTTAGTGAGAGAGATGACATTTCTAAATAAACTACTAAAAAGTAACTTGTTTAAAGTTTAGAAAAAGGCTGAACTAGTACAAATGGTATAGACCCAATTTTTTTTAATAAGAGATAACTAGGCTGTTTAAATGCAGTCTGTACTTTAAAAAAAAAAAAAATAAAATAAAAAACAAAACCAGCCTGACTTTGAACAGTAGATTATATGCATTAAATTTATAAAAATACAAGGAACTACTGTTCAGAAACCTAACAGATCCAGATGGAAGAGAGAAACTAAATTTTCTTATGTTCTCTGTGTCAGATTTTTCATTCCAGTACATTGTTGAAAGCTTCAGATTCCAAGAGGTCAGAATTCATTCATTTATCCCCTAGAGAGAGAATTCAACAACCTTCTATAAATATCGTAACCAGGAAGTTAATAATAACTTATATTAATTATTAGTTATTAATTAGTTGTTAACCCAATATTCAGCTGAATGTTCTTAATAAATCCCATAATCCTTCCATGATTTAAAATGTTATGAATCACCCTAAAGGCTGATGATTTGAGTCATAAATTCAATTTCTGAAATATCAGAAGTCTTCCAACATCTTTAAAAGAAAACCTCAAGTATTTGTGTTTTCCTTCACTTCATATATGATCTTGATGAAAACTTACAACATTTAATACTAATCTGAATACTTTTGAGACACACAAGACAGACTTTCTTTTCAGGATACTTTTTGTTTTCCTAACACATGAAGGTGCTTGGCATTTCAGAGGCCGAACTCCTGTAAGAAGTACAGGAAGCTGTCTGTCTGGATCGAGATTGTTTGGATCATTAGCTTTACTGATCAGTGCCACACTGGAAAACTGTCTCACTTAAAAACTTGGTCCCTCTCGCTGACCTCAGTAACTTCTATTTATTGGTTCCAAAGGATCTTGTGAATTGGTATGCACACAGAAATATCCTTGAGGCTATGATTTTAAGTGATAGTTAAACTCAACTGGGATTATTTTTTTTTTAAAATGCAAAATTTAAATATTTTGCTATACAGGAAGCAATTTTGATTGAACTGATTACCAACATAAATTCTGTTTAGATTCGGGTATTGGTTTTGTGGGAGATGCTGATTTCTAGTATATGTGTGTGTTTTAAAAACATTGTTTTGTTTGATCATTGCTATCTTTCAAGTTTGAGACTTAACTATTGTGTAGTGGTAGCAAATTAAATGGCAGTTTTGTTGTTAGTCAGATATAGGGAAGAGGGAGGCCCTCAAAAGATTTCTGAACCTTTTGCATATATTACAGTACTTTTAATTTTGAGGAACTGTCATTTGTTACCACAGACATAACGACAGTATTTAAAGGAGGTTATTTCCAACAAAAATGTTTTCTTCTCTACTTCTGTAGTGGCCCATGCAAGTTAGTTGTACCTTTCTCCATTCTCATGTACAGTAGGAAACTTCTGATTTTTGTACTGCAGCAGTGTTGAGGCAGTGAATTGTGGTGGTATATTCCAAGCAATGAGAAAACCCCTTTTATGAGTCAGATCTGCTAGTGCAGATCCCTCCTGTAGTTTGGGCAACTGGTTTCTTGAAAACAAACAAAAAGATTACAATATGATAAGTGTGAAGTATTCCATAATGGACTAAAGAAGAAATGAAAACAGGGCATTCAAAGAGGAAATAGTGAAAAAAGTGAAGTTTTTTCGCTGGTCAGTTTTGGATTAGTTGTCTGTCAAGTTATTTTAAAAGAAAAAACATTAAATTGAACTGTACTGATTAAACTATGCTTTTTTTGATGCAACATTTGAGGATGATTGCTGCAAAGGAGGATCTGAACATCATCTAGAAAGGGAAAAACCGAAAGACTATAGTAGTGGAAATTATGAAAGTCTAAATACAGGATCCACCACTTGAGAATGGAAAAACTAGTAACAGGCTTTGGGGTAGGCTAAGGCTGGTTGGTTGGAAACAGCTGAGGAGAAGAATGCAGCTATACTAGGTGGCCATATGATGTAGGTGTGGAGAAGGCGAGTACAGGATTGTACCAGGCGCAGTATTTCCAGCAGAGAAGAAAGCATCATTAACATTATGCAAACTTTTACTAAGACCTCATCTAGAGTACTACTCACAGTTCTGGTTGCTTTTGTTAAGAATAATTAAAACTGGAACAGAAGTAGGGAAGAGATACTGAAATGAGAGCGCCTATCATTAAAAAGTGCATTTTGTTAGGCTTGGCAAAATCTGAGAGAGAGAGAGAGAAGAGGAAGTAGTATGTAAGCTCAGTTTTGTCAGCAGGACTAATAGATATAAAGTGGCCATTAATAATCTTAAAGTGGAAATTTAAAATAGAACCACAATGCAGGAGGGAGAGATGGTAAGTCCTTTGTAAGGTTGTAGGGAGCAGTTAATGCATGTAAGTTCACCTGAGGGTATAATCTCATGAAGGAATTTTTGGCAACAGTGGTGGCTGACATATTCCCATTCTTCTTTCTCATCTTGTTCTGTGTGTTATGTGTTGTCGAAAGCACTCCTAGTTGCTATATATTAGCAACTATATATAGTTGCCAGCTATATATGGATTTACCCAAGACTTTCTCGGTTAGATGAGTTCCTTTGCTTCATTGCGTGATTGCATGTATGCTATATAGTGCAGGTCCTACAGGTGGCTGTAGGACTGTATGAAAAAATCATTGTGGTCTGAGACTAGATTCACTTTTAGGAGCAGCGCTGCTTAAGCATCCCCTGTGTCCTAGCCATTTGTTCCTGGTTTTGACCGTCTCGACACAGCTCTTTGCGTAGCCATGCTTTAAGCCAAACCAAGCAACTGCTCTGGATGAAAAGTAGCACAGTAAAAAAAAGTGGTTTGTGTGGGATATTTGGGTGTTTTTTGTTTCTTCTTTGATTTGGTTCAGTGTAACCATGCCAAAGCTGTTTCAGGACGACACAATAGCTAGAAGCGTTGCTGGTTTGGCCAGTACTGCTGTGGAATAAGTGCTGGTGAAGCCACAGCCTGAGATGGAACAAGGCTGTGTTAATACATGAATGGGGTAAAAAGGTTCTCTGAATGGGAAAAGAGAAAAGTAATGATCATTGTCTCTAGCTGATGAGACTGAGATACTCTACAACCCTTTTCTATTCTTTTGGAGGCAAAGCTATATTTTTAATATACTCCCTTTTGTTCCTGTGATTGAAGTGCTCTTTTTAACACATTTTTTCATTCTTACTGCTTTTCTTCTCACTGTTGAATGATTTCATACCTAATGTAGTTTTATAAACTTTTTTCCAGATTTCCTTCACTGCCTCCTGATCTTGTGCACTAGGTCTTTCTTCACAAAGAAGAGAAAGGGGCAAAAGATTTGGTCAGATACTAAAGGAGTCTGTTAGGAGAACAGCATCAGTTTTTCTGAACACTTTTGAACTGATGCTCTTGATTCAGCTGCTGGTGTGTTGTGTTTTTATGTGAAGTGTTACAGAATGTTAGAGTGTAAAAATAAAGTTTTGGGGATTTTGATTCCATGTTTTATTGTAGTATTTCCAATGGGAATTTATCAGTGAACAAAGCTCTCCTTATTTCCCCCCCTCTCCTGTTCAAGAAGTAGGTTTTGTGCTTTGATTACCAGTTTCCACCTGCCCTAAATCACTTCTTGCATGAGATGTAGATTCTCACCTACCTTAAGGTGAACCAGAGAGAGAGAGAGAGAGGAGAGTCCTATTTGTCATCAGTTTCTTGAGTTCTTTATTGATGAGGGGACAGGATGTTTCATCTCAGCTTAACAAACCAATTTTCATTCTTTTTCTCACCAACAGTTAAAAAACAGCACCATTTTCTGAGACCCTTATAATAATTTATATCTCAGTTAAGAGAATGTCTCATAATTTACCTGTGTATGCTTAGTACATACATGCCTTAGAAATAATTTTTTGTTCCTTCTTTCATCCATCTGGAAATGGGACACGTAATCAGTCACTTTCTTGAAGAATGAGGCTGCTAGCATACCATTTTAGACCTATGTACTGATTTAGGAAAGTGAAAATAGTGTCCAATGTATAATCTTGCAGCAAAAGCAAATTAGTAGTGAATCATTGGAAACAGATTATCAAGGAAGAAATGAGCTAAAAATGGAATCCGTAGAGCCAAGAGCCTGAACTCTTTAAGAAGGCTATTTAGGAGTTACTTGAATTTAAGGTCTTGACCCTTCTCTTGCAAATGATCTTTAATGCAGTGAAAAATAAGATGTAAAGGAAGGTCTGAGGACAGTCTCTTTAAAGAGCTGTTCTATGTCAATAGCTATTGCTTCTGTTTAAAACAGTCATCATACTTCAGTATCATCCAAACATGAACTTGAAATGATGTACTGTAATCTTGCTGTAAAACCCCTTCAATCTTCTGTATGTATCATATGGCCCTTTGTGTGGAAGCACGCCCCTCAGAAAGCCGCCCAGCAGCTAATGTCTGATCTTGTTCCAAAAAGATTTATAGGTCTTAACAAAGTACACTTACTATTACTATTCCTGCTACGGCTGCAGCTTTCAGACCAACTCTTTTAAGACCATGAAGCTTATTACTACAATAATTATCGAAAGCAGAATTTCCTTGTCTGTATGCTGTGGTGGATAATTATTTGTAAGTGGTTGTTTTCAGAGAGTGAGGTAGTTTCTGCTGTTTTCTTTATTAAAAAAAAAAAAGTAACATGGTATAATTTTTGATAGCAACAAGTAGATGTTCTGAATTTATTAAGTGTGGCCCTTCAGAGATACCCTCCAGCCTAAATTCTTCTATGAGTCTATGAATAAAACAGGAGAATTTGCAAGAATAAGGTCAGTGTTAACTGATAACTATGGAATTCTGAAAATGAAGGGTGTTGTAGTATATGTGAACATAAAAATATTTTCTGAATAGCTTGCATGTGAAGAATGTTGTTCGTGACTGGTGCTGAAATTTTTGTTTCATGGTAATAGAACAGAGAATCTAGTGAGCATCTTTATCTCAGTGTTCTTCCTTTCACATCCCCTCAATATCCCAGCCAGTCAATGTAAAATAAGAGTTGTTTACAAACTACAGATACATTAAAGGTATTTTTACATATCAGCATCTGTTTATAACATACGTATACCTAAGAGATTTGGTAGATAGATACCTCATATATTAAAATGTAGAATGACTGATAAATTCATTCTTACTTTTTTGCTTGATAAGAAGAAAAGTCAGGTCACAAACTTACCATTTCTGTTGATAGAGGTTACACATCAGTTAAGGATAGCTTATCCCCCTTGCAGGTTGGAGATAGGAAAGACAGGATCGCAGAAGAGATCTCTTTCTGCCAGTGTTTTGCTTTTATAGTGACAAAACCATGTAAACAAGCTTCTGAGTTATACAATAAAATCTTAAAATTGAAAGTAAATATTTTTTCAGGATGTCGCATAAATTCTAAGCATACCCTAAGGTTTTCTTGGGGAGTGTTTCCCTTTCAAAAGCACTGGAGTGGCTACTCATTCTGTAGTTTCCTGTGGAAGGAAAGAAATGGTTAAGAAAAAAAAAGGAAAAAAGGCTGGAAGCTCCTCCTGTCTGCTTTCTCTTTTTCTCTGGGGTAGCTCTGCCAGCGTTTTGGCACTGAACATAATTGTGTGGTGGCGTTTTCAATTTTAGTTTTCATTTCCTCCCTTTCTGTGTCAGATACGGTTTTCAGGAGGGCTGAAAAAGTGGTTCCAATAACACTGCAATGAGGGGAACACTGCTAGAAGGGCAGTAGGATGGAAGGAGGACCATGACTGGGTTTCTGGTCCACACTAGCAGCCACTGCTTCTGACTGGAGTTGCTTCTGACAGTAGAAAGTCTGAGTGATAAGGTCATTCTGGGTGTCTAATTAGCTCTTATAGTGCACTGCATTGATATGACTATGCTTTTTTTAGCATGTTTCCCCACCCTCACCAGGTATTTCTACGTTGAATAACCAAAGTTTAAGTTACTCCAGGTTTTTTTTGACAAGTGTTTTCCCTGAAGTTTTTGTTCCTATGTATAAAAGCTTGCTTAAGCCTTTAAAATAGACAGCAGTGGAATATTTTTAAGCTGTAGCAATAATTTCTTATAAAACATGTTTTATCACTTAGCTAATATTTTTAAAATTCTTTAAATGCTATTATTTAAAAAATGCTTGCCATTTCCAAATCTTTTCTTGACTGTAGTTTCATTGTTTTTAAATGACCTGTTTTAAACCCTACCATTTTATTCAGTAGCCTTTCTCCAGTTACTTCATTATTTACAAAATCATTAGAAAAGAAAATGACATTGTACTCAAATATTATGTAAGCACTGTGAGTACTTTCAAAGGTGTTTAAGTGATCGTGTCTCACAAAAATGATCATGAAGGTGAAGGAAGACTTGTGAGTTCAGGTTTTTTTATTTTTTTCCTGCCTTAGAACCACAGCTTCAGTACTCTGTATATTCTTTTTTTCTGCTGGATTAATATTAGAAAGTATGTTTTCATATTGGGCTGAGATCCAGTGAACTGCTGTCTTGTGCTTTGTTCTTCGTATGTTTTATCCTGAAGCTGAGTTAAAACACAAACTTGGTTTTGAAGATGTGTACTGTTGAAGCATACCTGTGATAGAAACATTGCTGCTTGGCAACTCAGTTTTGTGACTTGTACTGGGATATCTAATTTTCTAACGAAGTATCAGATCTTCAACCCAAATGTTCTTCTGTGCCACAGTCATAATAATGCAGTATTTAAAATTTTCCTTTGAGAATAAAACAAAAGATGTCTACCCAACATTGCCAGTGATGTTTTTTTAAATGTGGATGCCCTCTAATCCAATGTGCTAGTTCACAGAGAGGTTCAATCACTGTTTTAAGCTTCAGTTCCATGTGCAAATGAGCTGATACAGTGACTAACTGCAGGTTTAATTAATGTTGGAAATACTTAATTTTCGAAAGAGGTTCACTTTGATCAAAGGGAAAATTAAAGAACCAGTATATATTATAAATAGCATGGATGAGTGAAGAGGGAGAAAGACCTATCTCTTTAAAATGTGGTTGTAATTTGCTTTCTGTCCAACAATTTTTGTCAATTTTGATACAGTTGTTTTGGCAGTATTAACCACATCAGTACAAAGCAGTGTTGTCTGCTGCTTAGGTAAGCAAATGCATATCCTTTAAATGAAGGGGGGAAAAAAAAAAAAAAAAAAAAAATCGGTTTATATGTCTCTTCTTATGTGACTTTATCTGTATACATTTATAGTATCTTAATGCAACAAACTGACATAATCCCTTTTAGGAAACATTGATCTTCCATTTACAGTGTTGGATAAAGGTAACTTTAAGATCTGTATTGCATATTTCAAGTTCTTAATAGTTAAGCCCTGTTAAATAACGAAGAGGAATCTAAGGCCTTTTACTTCCCCTAAATGGAAGCTCATTTTTAAAGGAGCACTCTCTTCATTGGAAGAGATGTTGTTCACTAGTGTTGGTTTTACTGACAAAATGTTCAATTCATGTTTCTTACTTATTTTTAAACTTAAATTATTGAAACTGAATTTGAGAGCCAAAATGCTTTGGTTTTTAAGTTCCTCAAAAAATTGTGACTCACTTGAGAGAGATGTTGAGCAAACTCTTGGTGATCTGATATGTAAATGACTTAAAACCTCAAGTTTTGGGGTTCTGAGGCATAGGGGTTCAGAAAGTGTCTTTACAGCATCCGTCAGTAGGAACTCCATACCCACAGGTCAGCTCAGTTCATTCAGGACATGGGACGGGAACAGGCTGTAGTTACTGGTTGCAAGTATGTGTGCTTGTTAGGAATCAACAAGGTATATTTTAATCACAACCAGTTCTCATTCTTGCGCACCAGCATGGATTGGAGGAAAGGGCAAAGGAAGCAAAACAGACAGATAAACCAACAAGATTCTAGTATAAAAAAAATAAAGTTTGCAAAATATTGGCTTATGATCTTTATCCTTGAAGTCCTAATGACATACACTAAGTAGAATAATTTAAAGTGAAGGAGATGATAAAAAAGGCTTTGATGGTCTCAAATTTTTAGGATTTTATTCTAATTCAGGTGTTGTACTCCTGACGGAGAGAGTAATTAATAATTGATTTTCTTCAAGTTTGTGCCTAGCTGATATAAAATTAACTGTTCTGTACTAGACAGTAAAGCTAATCACCAGAAAATAGTTTCACTAGGGTTAAGGTTACATCAGGACCTGCCCTGCTTACTCGAAATTTTGGAAGCATGAAAAGAACTGGTTATGAAGCACCTCTTCAGCATTCCTATCCACTTTTTTATGGCCTACATGTAATCAATAGCCTCCTTAATAATGTATTGTAATACTTTGATTTCCATCTGCAGTAGACAGTAAAAATCAGCACGCATCCCAACTTCAGTTTAAGAAAATAAATTTTGCTTTTTGGTATACATTGCAGGTGGGACCCAAAGTATTGCAGGTGTTGGAATGTGCTGCTGCCAATGTTGACAAAATACCAGTGAAAAAATCATCTGTCCTTACTACTTGCATATTTTAATGATTCTCATACTTCCAGCTAGTGTAGTCTGTTCTGAGCATGCTAACTGCAGTGAAAGATTTTGAAAGCTTGGGGGGAGGCGGGAGGATGGATCTGAAACGAGATTTGCATATCTCAGCAGGGAGGTCTGTTAAGGGTAGCACAGAGAGAAATGAAATATAAAACATTGCATTATAATTTCAGTTTGTATGACTGTTACAAAATGAAGTCTTACTATGCAACTTAACTCAGTTCCTCTGTTTTAATAAATAAATAAGTAATCTGATCTATCTATAGCAGTTTTGATGATCTATATCTAGAGTTACAGTTGTTCATCACCTATCTGCATCACCTCCCTATTTTACATCTGTATAATTTGAGCTGCAGGGTTAGTAAAATGAGCTATAGAAATTGTCATTTAGTGAGGATGTGATCTATGTTTCCCCAGTGGCAGACATAACTGTTGAATAGCTCCTTGTCTCATTTGAGAGATGAAATATTAGTCCTTTTCCTGACTGAGAAGAGTGTGATTTTAGTGCTGAGACTGAGGGTGGCCTGAAAGACTTTTGTTACTTAACTTCCAAATAAGGTTTGAAACTACTGTGTTAGGAAGCACGGATTTTTGTTTTCTGACTCAGGTTAGACAGTATCGCCGTGGGCTATTACAACTTTGTTTGTGAAATTGCTGTGTTTCATTGCAGCTGTGAGGAAAAAGTCAAAAAGCTAAATGCAACCATAATTTATTTAAAAGTTCCTTTCTGTTACTTGGCACGTGGAAGCAATGGTGTCTGCGTAATTGATGAGGGCCCTTCCCATGAGTGTTTTAAAATTACCTAAAATTGGAAAATTCAAGCCTTTATTGTGCTGCTATTGTCATGGAATGTATTCATCTAATGTATTGGCATAACATATACTATTTTGAGACTGTCTGTGGCTTGAATATGAGAGAGCTAGTTCTGAAAAAGTTGGAAATCTGAGGCTTGTAAATAGCCGAATCTTCAGGTTATGTTTAAAAATCTTTTGATTTCTATATGAAACTCTAAATTGGTGTATTTTTTTAACAGAATGAGTTCATTTTGGGCATCGCTGAATTCTTGTCTTCTGTGCTTTGCAGCACCTTTGATTTACTTACGAGTCTTTGGTATACCTCATTCTAAGTAGAGAAGGTTCTGTTAAAACCATAGCTAAGTTTCAATATGGCCATAAAGGTTGAGACTGTACAGATGTCTCTTGTACCCTCTCTGTTGCAGAACTGAATAAAATGCTTAATTTTTTTGTCCCAGACTTAATACGTGGGAAGCAAATCGCTCAAGTCAGGGTTCTAAAATGTTAATACATAATGGAAAGAAAAAATAAGTCATGGTTACGAGAGAGAAAGGTAGGGGTGACCACAAGTCTGATCCCTCTTGGAGCTGCAGTTTGGATGCTTCTTTTTAATTTATGATTCCTCCAACTATCTCTCCTTGTCTGCTCAAAGTATGTACACATATTCAGGTGGCTGGGCAAGCTCTCCAGCCCAGGCTTGAGGAAACCAGGAAATCTAGAAGTAGCTTGGTCAGCAAGAAATATTTATATTCTTAGAGTTTATGTGAATGAACAGAAGTCAGGGGTCTACCTATAAGTAAGAATATGGTCTTGTGAGGTGTCTCTACACTCTAGTGATCTACCATTCTGCATCAGATTATGTTAAAAGCATTATTTAATGTCTTCAGAAAGGCTTTGTGTGGGGAAAAAACAATAAGAATGAAAAGAAAAAGGATCATTTTAATGAAATCATGAAGGAAAACGAGTATTGCCAATGTTATTCCAAAGCTGTGGTTTAGGTTTTGAAATGTTTTTAAATGTGTTTATACTATTTTAAAGCAATTTTACTTTGACAGATGGTAAAAGAGTAAGCAGAGGCTTGGGATAAGGTGACACTGATCTATATAAAATGGGACTTTTAAATAAAAGATTACTTTTTGAAATGTGGGGGGAGGATTCCAAGTCAATAGCTGTAGTCCTTCCAATGCCAAATGAAGTCAGTTGAGCCTTTTGCATTTACAGATGTAAGTGGATTTCTATGTATTAGAGTCTTAATTGAACATCTTTTAAAAAATACCTGTGGTAACTGTTGGTAAAAGACCAGATACTGAATAATAGTGGGGTGTGGATTCAGAGAAGAAAATAGCCATCAGTATGGGGGTTTTCATTGTATGTTAGGAGCAAGGAAAGAGGAAAAAACCCATGCGTTTTCTTGTATAGTTAGTTCTGTTTGAGTGCACCAGCATAATTCACATATATATAGTTGTGCTAATAAATATTTTCCTTGTTTGTGAATGTTTAGATTGTGATTCATTGACTGGTTTTGCTATTCATGTTCTGTGTCAGAAATTACCCTATTTCAAGAAATCTTTGCAAGTATGTTGTTTAAAGAGTACAAAAATTGGATTTAACTATGGGAGTACAGGTTTGGTAGTGTGATGAATTACATACTTTGAATCATCTGGTATGTAAAGGAATACCAAAAGCCAGTTATAAAGGTTTGTAAGTGCCCTCAGAGGGACATTTCTCCCTTCTCAGGGAGCCTTTTAATTTGAGAATTGTGTTGCTTTGCAATGTCATTGCTCAGAAACCTGTAAACTAACTTCCAGTTCACTGCTTGAATGGAAGAATTTGTCTTTTAAGCAATATTTAAGCATTTATTTCACTCAGCAGGTGAATGTTCACTCAATAGATGAACTTCTGAACAAAGGCTCTTTCCATTCTCAAGTTTTCCCTTACGCCTTTCTGAGAAGACTTTAGAATGGATTTCTTTAGAACTATCATGTCAGTCATTAAATAAGTAGCAGTAAAAAAGGATTGATTTGCCACAACTATTGCAGTCTTGAAACAATCCTATTCTGTTTTCATAACTTATTAATTTTTCATGTTGGAAAGCTTGACCAACCATAATTATCTGATTGTATTGTTTGTTGTTAACATTGGGTGGAAGATTCCATATTTTAAGTCAAGGCACCAAGAACTTAAATCATCTACTAAAAGAAGCTTCCAAAAATGCATATTGGTGGTGATGGTTTTTAAAAGGTTGCCATTGTTCTAACCTGAGTTTTGGCAAATGTAATTTCAATTTTGAAAAATAACTAGGTTTTTGTTAGTTGAGTGCAATACTAACATCTGTTTAAACTAATTTTAACACATTTTTTTATCTGTAACTTTTGTGGGCGTTCTTTAAGTACCATAGATGAGAGAAAGTTACAAGCTTTTGTGGAATTTTGAAGTATTGTAATGGAGGTTGTTTATATCTAGTGATGCCAAATAAGCTCAAAATAAACCTAGTTTGTGTAAAACAAACAAACAAATAAAACCAAACAGCATGACTTAACAATTCTCTTACTCTTATCATTGTTTTGAAGGCATATCCTTTCAGTTGTTTCAAATAGTAATTTCTAAACTCTAGCTTAGGACTGAATAATAATAATAATGTCAGTATATTACACAAGGTGTCTAAGAGTATAGCCTTTCTAAAGTGGCAGGGGAAGAGAATGGGTCTTTAATATAGGAAAATACAAAACTCATTTAGTGTTCTTTACACTAGTCTGTAGATAAAATTATTAATTTTACATTTAATGGGCAGCAAGGATCAGAGGTATAAGCTTTTGTGTAAATACTACACTTGAATGTTGGAATCTAAACTTTGTTTAGAAATAATGGAATTGTAAATGAACACATAAAAGAGAATGAGTTATTTATTGCTGTTTTCTGTGTGTGTGTTTCAGGGGTCCATTCAGTGTTGTGCGGCGATGCATCAACAGGGAAACAGGGCAACAGTTTGCTGTAAAGATTGTCGATGTAGCAAAATTCACTTCAAGTCCTGGATTAAGCACAGAAGGTAAGAACAAACAATTAAGCAAATTCTAAGCAGACAGGTTTTTTGATTTGTCAACCTTTTCTGTGTTTGCTTGCTTTGCAAGATCCTTTCTGTTTTATATTTTGTAGAAGTTTTAAAGCAAGGTCTTATATCTCACATTTAACTTGATTTAATTTAGTGCATACATTCCTAATCTTTAGTAGTTCCTACGGCTATTCAGTTGTGGTAATACACATTAGAAAGAATAGTAGGTCTATACTAACTCTAAGCCACTGCTATTTCTGTTTGGATTTTTTTTTTTTTTTAAGAAAGTTAATTTCTTAAAGAAAAAAATTAATTCACAATCAAAAAAGCATACAAAGGAAGTAAAGTAAGAACATAGCAGTTTTGTTTTTACTAGTCTAGATTTAGCAAGTAGTTTGCTATAAAATGGGTGAAAACTTGCGATTAAAGTGTGCGAAATTATATGAAGAACTGTATACGTTTTTCATATTTTAAAGGATTTTAAGACAATGCTGCAGAACTGCTACCGTGTAAATAAAAGGCTGTAACTCTTAACATTTTCTATTTTAGGGTAAAACAATATGTCTTTTCTAAGTTGAATATGCAACTCGTGTGTGCATAAAGTGCTCCTTTTACACTATATGAAAACGAGCATGGTAATTGAATGCAATCACTCTGTATTCAATGTCCAGTATATTTTTGCTGGAGATCATATTCTTTTGTACGGTAAAGTTTTTTGGGGATTCCACTTGTGCCATCTAAGTCCTTACGAACCCAAGTTCAGCAGCAAAAAAGGGTCAGTAACTTTTTCTGTTAATTATAACAGTGTTAAGCCTTAATGGGTAGTTTGATTGACAAGGTAAATCTTAGATCTTGCTTCAGGCTTTGCTAAAGATTTTAATTTAAATCTGGTAATGCCATTGCTAGTTTCTTTTTCCTAGCCCTTCAACAAAATATAAGCCACACTTTCCATAATATTCAGCTTGTATATAGCTGCATTATGGTTTTAGCAGGTTATACCTAAACAAAATGATCACATTTTGAGCTAGTGTATTTTTACTAGAATGATTTGGTATCTTCTAAAGAAGTTCTGTCTGTATTCTAGTCTTTTTCTGAGCCTCATCTTAACTACTGATGCTAGGACATATTTCCACCTTTAGTGGAGTACTGCTTTCCTCACTCCATGACAGTAGAATTCAACCTTTTGGGGCCACGAAGGAATAGTTGCTGAAAGGGAGAGATAGTAGACAAAGGAGTAGGGACGCATCAGGAGGAAAAGAGAAGCCAACAGGAATTATAGGTTCACTTAAAAAACTGAAGGGTAGCTGTTGAGGGTTTGCATTTGCTACCTTGCTCTAAAGAAAAGGCTTGGGAGTATACTAATAAATTTTGGGGGTTTGATTCCATTTGTGTTATACTGATATATTTAGAACTCAAGCTGGCAGGGCATTGAGTTAACAGATCATAAACACTTTCTGGGTATAGTGTTTTTTTGTTTTGTTTTGTGGTTTTGGTCATGGGATGGTATTTGTTCTTTGTTGGTATTGGTTTGGGGTTTTTTTAAGGTTTTGAATTGCTATGCGTTAGATTTGTAATATAAGACACATAAGCTATATAAGTGAATGTGGAGCAAGTCCTTAATTCCACATAAGAATCTGAGCCTGTTGTTCACAAACTCTTTCCAACTTGTATACTCTTCATTTTGTTTTTCCTCTGCGTTTTTTTTTAATGTTGTGGGTTTTTTGGTGGTGTTTGTGGGGTGGGTTTTTTTTTTGTTTTGGTTTGGGTTTTTTGTGGAACTCTCCTCTATCCAGGTTTTAGGTTTATTTTTTCAAAGATTTTGTTTTTCTTATTTGTTTTTAATTTGTTTGGCTTATTTCTGATACAGCATTCCTTAAACACATTGGTGGGGAGCCACGATGGTGGTCTTGCCTAAAATAAATATTAGATAACTTACCTGGGAAGAAGCTGTATTTGTAAATTGTGTTAAAGTGTAAGCTGGAATGGAATGGTAAGATTAATACTTAGGAACATTCTTTACCTCAAAGTTTTGCCCTCTGCAAGACTATTTTGGCCTTGAAGGTTATCTTTGTACAACTTTCAACCTCCAGTCTTTCTCTGAGGCACAGGAGTAGGAGAACAGGACGTTCTGCATGTGAGGGAGCTGATGATAATTCCTTCCATTAATTTCACATACATGTAGAGTGCTGAGAGGTAAAGGGCCCAATATGCCTCCACGCTTACGATTAAATCTAAAAAGTCTCTGTTCTTGAGTGCTTTCGCATAAGCACTTGTGGGATGAAATGTGTTTATGGGTAAGAACTTAATCTTTACATTTGTCAGCAGTGTACTCTTGTGTCAAAGGCAGCCAACTGCATAGTAGACTGTTGCAAAAGTGTAGCCAGCAAGTCAAAGGAAGTGATTATTCTCTCTATTCATCCCTTGTGAGATCATGTCTGGAGCACTGTGTCCAGTCTTGGTTTCCCCAGTACAAGAAAAACAATGATGTACTGGCATGAGTCCAACAGAGATGGACTGAGAGAACTGGGTTTCTCTAGTCTTAAGAAGAGACGCTCAGGTGAGATTTTAGTGCTGTCTTCAACTATTTAATAGAAAGGTATAGAGCAGATGGAGCCAAACTCTTCCTACAGGCACACAGTGAAAAGACAAGAGGCCACGCAGACAAGTTGCAACATGGAAAATTCCAATTAGAGACAAGGAAAAAAAAAAAATCACCCTGTGAGTGGTAAAACTCTGCTACAGGTTGCACAGAGAGATTGTGGAGAGCATCCTCAGAGATGCTCAGAAGTGGGCTACACGAAGCCCAGTTGCCTGATCTACTTTGGCCTGCTTTGAGCAAGAGTTTGGACTAGGTGACCTCCAGAGGTTCTTTCCAACCTACATGATTCTGTGATTCTGTAGTATTAGTATCAACAGTCAGCATGTAATCTGTGGGGCAATACAGCTTTAATAATATTTAGAGAGAAAATTTAGACTTAACAGTACTATGCTTAAAAAAGTTCATTTAAACCTGTTTTTGATACGATGTTTCAGTTTAAAAGGCGTTAATTTAAAACTATTTTTGATACAATGTTTCCATTTGTTTAACTTGCAAGGGGGTTGAACATGGATACCTTTTAAAAGAAAGACTATTTGCTAGTCTAAACAACTCATTAAAAAAAAAGGTATGCTGATGTCTTACATAAATGGTATCTGCCTTACCACAGTAACAAAAGCAATCAGGCTTTGAAAAATTGATGCTTCTCTAAGCTAATCTGTGTTTATCAATTGATACTATCATGAGCATTTGTGGTATATGATAGAGAAGCCACTAGCTTGCAAGGCAAACTTTTATCTAGTATAGCATTCTTTCCATAAGGTTGCTCAATACACGTAGTGTGTATACACGCAGACATCTCGAGTGATTTTTTTGTTGGTGTGGATCTCTGTGGTGGTTTCGTAATAGGAAAAAAAAAATTAATGCTATGTAATGATGCCTGACAGCTAACAAACCTAATTTAGGCTACATTCTATTGAATTTAAGTATTAGTATTCATGGTCTTGCATACTGTGTGTCATCAATCTCTGTAGTGTTGTAATTCAACCATATTAATGAAGTATATTGACACCTTGTCACTGTTTGCATGATCTGCTGGATTAATGCTGCCTATTTTACATGATGACGGATTCTACTACAGTTCACTAAGCTTTCATATCACAGAGATCAAAGAAATTCAAAATACACAGAAGAAAATGAGAAGCTTGAATATTTTTAGATATTAAAAAGACTATTTTGTACAGTTCAATTTAGAGGATTCGTGTGGAAGAGTGATGCTCTCAGAAGCTAGTTTACTCATTAAGGTCTAATAAAAAAATCAGTGTAAATAAACTTATTTTCAAATATAGCTTTTAGTTGCTATACTCAGAACTTTTGCTATAGAAAAGTGTAGAAAGCATTTTCCTTATTTCTGAATTTGTTACAGCTCACACCATAGCTACCTTTTACTGTCCATTTCTTCTGCTGCTCTCTTCACATCCCATGCATTTTCTTTTCCTTTTGTTTTTCTCTGCGTGGCTTGCATATCTTGCTTTTAGTTAGCTGTTCTAACACCAAATATCTATAAGTGCAAACGCTATTTCTCAGGAAGAGAATGGTGATCAGTTCCTTACTACTTAGTAAAAACCAATATACATTATTTGTCTGTCTTTTCTTAATTTAATGTCGGATTGCTCTCTTGTTTGTAACAAGCCGAGTGTTTTTTAAAGCCATTTAAAGGGCAGTGCCCAATGCTTACAGTACATTTCTTTTTGAAGTTGCTTTTCAAGATTAAATTCATTGTATTTTAGATTCGGTTATCTGTAATTCATTTTGATAGAAATGTCCTCACAAAGAAAGTGATTATCATTACTTCCACAACCTTCTAATAGGCTAGACCTTATTAGGCTGATATATGCATCTGTACAGGTTTGTATGCATGCAAGCCACTGTGAAGCTGAATAAATGAGCTGATAAGGAAAGATTCAGGTTTCCTTTCGATCCCTAACTGGTTTTACTGGAAGTGGGCTGTGAAGACACTCTCTGCCAAATGTTTTGGTTGTGACAAAGGGCAAAATTGTAGCCAAGAAAGAAGTGTTTTGAATGTAGTTCTTGGGCTACTTCTAGCACTGAGAGGTGCAAGACAATTGAATCAAAACTGGTATTGCTGTGGATCATCCATCTTAGGACAAGAATTCCAAAATTATTCCATTGGGAAAAAAAAAATGTGAAAGTTGGCGTCAGTTTGGGTTTTTTTCTACAAAGGGCCCGCAGATCTTTTCCCTGACATATTTTCAGATTGTGAGTGATTTTCTTACAGTTGAGACCTTACTCTTGTTTTGCTTATTTCCTTAAATAGTTTATCCTTGTTGATTCTTTTTATTTTTTTTTATTTAGACTTGCATTTTTTTAAATAACTTTGTCAGTGCAGTTTATTTGAAAGGCTTTGTTTAATTTTGAGTAAAGTTGCATGACAGAGTATCTTAACCTTCTGATATTGGAAGGCTATGGTGAATCACGAGTTATTTTTTGCAAAAATACCTGTGTGTAAGATTCTGCACCTCCCTCCCTGTTTTTGGGGTTTTTTTCCAAGAGTTTAAGCAAAAATACAGTGTCAGTGTAGAGTTCAAGTCTTTGAGTAAAAAATATTACAAATCTGTATGTCATCAAATTTTGTGATACTATACCATATGTAGACTGGATTTGAAGAAAGAGCGAGTGACTCTTTGCCTTTGATTTGGAAACACCAACTTAGCTGGAATTTCTGGTAGTCGATAGTTCTCTGTTGTACCGTATTTCACAGATCAAGGGAAGTTACTTCCTTCTGTGTGGTATTATTGGGCCCACACCTGAGCTATTGTGTCCAGTTTGGGGCTTCACAATTTGAGGGATGCTAAAGAACTGGAATGGTCCCAGCAAAGGACTATCAAGATAGTCAGGACCCTACAGCACATGATGGGCAAAGAGACGTTGAGGGAGCTGGGCTTGTTTAGTCTGGTGAAGAGGAGGCTAAGAGGGTGATATAATAGTAGTCTACAATTACTTGAAGAATTACAAAAACGGCAGAGCCAAGCTTTTTTAACAGTGACAGCTATTACAATAAAGAGTAATGGCCAGAAATCATTGCTTGGAAGGTTCAGGTTGAACATGGGGAAAACCTTGTCCACTGGGAGGGTAGTGCAGCAGGTACAGGTAGCCCAGAGAGGTTATAGGACCTCTGTCCCTGGAGGTTTTCAAGACTTTGCTAGATGAAGGCACAGCTGTCCTGATCTAATGTTAGCAGTAACCTCACTTTGAGTCGGGGTTGGATCGGATGGCCATCAGAGGTCATTTCCCACCAGCATTTCTGTGATTTAGTGAAAATATGAGGAAGGCACCATTATAGGTTTTCTTTCATCGAAGGTAGAAAATATTAGGATATTTCAGAGAATGAAAAGCTGCATCAGCTTGACTTTGCTTTTTCTTTTATTATTGTTTTAACCCTATGAGAAATCTTAATCAAAGTATTTAGTGATAGTAGTGTTGCAGATATAACTCTATTATACAGGAGCTTTCCTGAAAATTCATTCAGTGTGTATGTCTCAGTACTGAAGAGGTTGAGGCATCTGTTTATAGACTGCAAAAATCACGTGGTATTAGTGACACCTCTGTTAATAAGAAAATGCACGAATGTGGAATTTTGAAGCGAAGGTGTTTAAAGTGTTGGTAGCTGCCTGTCATGGAATTTATGTTGCTGGTCTTTTAAATACCACTATACTTTCTGTGTATGCTGTACAAATAATAAAGCAGGTTGCCGTAAAAAGGTAAGAAGCATTTGAATTTACCATGTAAATAGCTATGTAGCTATGTAATACAAAATCAAGTATAAAAAGAATGCTTTTTAGGAAAATAATAAAAATAATTTAAAAAAAAGGGTGTCAAGGTCATGATGAAAGGGACATGTACTAGAGTTTGTGCCTACCAACAAGACTGATGCTTAAAACCACTATTGATGTTTGTCATTTCAAGAGTCTACCCTTCTAGGGAATGCATAGTTCCTAGCTTAGTTCTTCTACTTCTTTCACGCATGGGTAGAACTGTTCCTGTTTTGCTACAGGAAATGTTACCTAAGCCTTTCTGCGGGGTTTGCTTGTTTTAACTTAATGAAGGATCTGAGTTTTCTTCTTTTCTTTTTCTGGCAGAAGCCATAAGCTGGTTTGGTTATAAATTATATAAATTCAACTAATTTGTATGTATAAATTTCATAAATGTCTAACTGTTTTATAGTTCTGCTATAACTTTCATAAACAAAGTGTCATTAGAATTAAATACTTCCGTGCAGAAATATAACATAAGACATGGAACCAAGGTTTTTTCCCCAGAAGACATTTCTCCAAGTGTTGAAGCATGTTAACCATATAATAGATACAATGAATCACAGGAATGCATGAAAACATAACAAGGATTTCCTTTTCAGGACTCCTTTTTTTTCTTGCTACTGGAAGTCAGTTCACTGCGGAAATGGTGCATGTGTTTTTTTGGTTGGAAATACAGAATTCAGTCTTGGGCAACACTTCACATAATATAATTTTTTTTAAAAGTGTAAAATACAGCGTTATATATTAGGGGCCTTTTTTGGTGCTGTTTCTAGCATGTGCCCAGACACAGGCTTCCAGGAGTGGGATACTAAGTGTCACTCGTCAAATTATCATTGTTTTGACCTCTTTTGGAGTCCCACATACAAATTTGATTGGTCCAGGGAAGCAAATACGAAGTTCTAGAAGCAAATATGGCCTTTCATCCAGATCATAAGCGAAGAGTAATAAAGATCAACTATATGGTATTATTTTATTTCAGGAACATAAAATTTCTTGAAATTTGATGCATGCATATTCACAGCAGTGTTGACGTAATGCTTTCCCTTTCCATCTTCAGAGGGGAAAGCATAGCTTATGAATTTATTACACTCACTTTAAAGCACATAAAAATATTTACCTAATTTTTAATGAACTGTTGCTTAAATAGAAGGAAAATCGTTAAGTTTTTATGCAGTGCAAGCAATTTGTTCTTTATTCCCCCTAATCAGTCTCCAAAACAAGGGCAGCTTTGTTTGCTGTGTGACTTCAGTCCCTTGCCTTTAATATGTATCTGTTTTTAGTGGAGTTACTGTAGTACTGAATACACAATGGCTTTGGAGGAGGGCACCACTTCTCCCCACCCCCCTTTTTTTGGTTTTTTTTTTTTTTTTTTTGCTAGTTGGACATGAACAGATAACTTTGTTCATCTGTTCTTGGTTTCATTGTAGTGCCAACAGTGTAAAAATGACTTATATTTAGTGGCTGAAACCACTATGGACTAGTTGCGCATTGCCAGATTAGGTAGGTCTTTACGTAACATTATTGTGAAACTGCTTTTGAGTGTGGTATCATGCAGCTGAGCAGCAAGATTAGTCAACACATTTCCCAGTTTTATAAGTGTAAACGGTACCCTTTATAGGTTTCAAAATGCAATTATATGAAGTGTATTTGACTGTCATTTTAATAGTTATTCATTCTAAGAATAACATTAGGGTATTAATTAAAAAATTGCTGTATCTTGAAATTCTTAGAACACATATAATAACAAAATAATTATGTAATTAGTACTAAACAGAATTTATACAGCAGATAATATGTAATTTAACTGTTATTTTATAGGTTTCAAAATGCAATTATATGAAGTGTATTTGACTGTCATTTTAATAGTTATTCATTCTAAGAATAACATTAGGGTATTAATTAAAAAATTGCTGTATCTTGAAATTCTTAGAACACATATAATAACAAAATAATTATGTAATTAGTACTAAACAGAATTTATACAGCAGATAATATGTAATTTAACTGTTATTTTTGTTATATAACTGAGTATGCAGTTGACCTGGATTTTTAAAAAAGTGCTCCTGAAGTAACATTGCTATAATCTTTTCTCTCACTTTACATCCCACTTCCATATATGTGGAACAAGAAAAAATGTTCACATATGTGAACAAGAAAATAAGATCTATGCAAATTAATCTTGTTATGAAAAGTTTCTTTAAACTTCCTGTCATTTAAGTCGGTGAAAGTCAGTGAATACGGTTTGTCACTTACAAGTTAATTCCTCTTTGTACGTATAAAATTGGACTTAGCGACCATTTGATTAAAATGTTTACTGAAATAACTAGCATTGTTAAATATGTGAATCTTGTTGAGTAATAGATAATATCGAACCATTTTTCTGAAGAAATACACATAATTTATGCACATCTTAGTCATCTCAAGTCATAAAGGATATTTACTAATTGAGGAAAACTTCTGTACAGGCTTGTACTTATGCATCACTTCTGCTTAATCTGGACAAAAACTGGTTGGTCCTTTAAATCTGTTGTTTGAATCCCATCTGTACCTGGGAGCTCACAACCATTCAGAATGCAAGTTTCACTGAAAATTAAACTTGAAAATAGTTTAAATACTTAATAGAATTTTTGAATTTAGGAAAAACATCTTGAGATAGTGCTTGTGATACAGCATAAATCACAGAACCCAAAAGGTAAGCTGCAGTTGATACTATTTATTCCAAGCAGACTAGCAAAATGATGCCTGCCAGGTAATTCAGACATCCTGTGGTGTACGGAATACCTTACAAAAGTCTTGGAGATAATTGTTCTAGGGTTTTTTTGTGGGGTTTTTTTGCTGATGCTAAGCCTATCATTGAAATGTCCATCCCAGTCAGCTACAGTTGCATCCTCAGTCAGTCACTCAGAACGTGATACTGCTTTCCAAACTCTCCCAAACTGTAATGAGAAAGATTGTACTTGAGCAGGGTTCTAAAAAGCTTTCTATACTAATCCTCTCTCTCCCCAGAAAAAACAGGGAAAATAAAATATTGTAGACACACTTTGCTATTATTCAAAAATAGGCTTTAAAATCTCATACTATTTCAATCTTGCTGGTCCCTTTACTAAATATTTAGTAAATATTTAGTTGCATGCATATGGTAGTTTAAGAGTATGATGACTTATGTGCTTACGTTTGCTAGTTAAATATGTGAAGTATACAGTAAAGGAGATGTCTAAGAACTCTCTGCTTTGTGTCAGTCAGAAACAGGCCTGAAGCACCTAAGAGGATAACATAGTGTTAAAGTGTTCATTGCCTCTTAGTATATTTGAATAGATGTGGGTCCATTCCATCAGGGCCCAAAAGTGCTGATAGAGCTGAGAGATATCATTGTGAGGCCACTCTGGATAATCTTTGAATGATCATGGTGATTGGGAGAGGTGCTTAAGGACTGGAGGAGAGCAAATGTCACTCCTATCTTCAAGAAGGGCAAGAAGGAGGACCCAGGGAACTCCAGATCAGTCAGCTCCACCTCCATCGCCGGGAAGGTGATGGAGCAACTAATTCTGGAAACCATTTCCAGGCACATGAAGGACAAGAAAGTCAGCAGGAGTAGTCAGCTTAGTCCAAGGGGAAGTCATGCTTAACCAACCTGAGTGGTGATTGGGAGGTGCTTAAGGACTGGAGGAGAGCAAATGTCACTCCTATCTTCAAGAAGGGCAAGAAGGAGGACCCAGGGAACTCCAGATCAGTCAGCTCCACCTCCATCGCCGGGAAGGTGATGGAGCAACTAATTCTGGAAACCATTTCCAGGCACATGAAGGACAAGAAAGTCATCAGGAGTAGTCAGCTTAGTCCAAGGGGAAGTCATGCTTAACCAACCTGAGAAACTTCCAAGATGAAACGACTGGCCTGATAGATGAAGGAGAGCAAGGGATTTTGTCCACCTAGACTTCAGGAAGGCCTTTGACACTGTCTCCCATAAGATCCTCATAGAGAAGCTGAAGGAGTATGAGCTGGTTGAGCAGAGAGTAAGGTGGATTGAACACTGGCTGAACGGCTGGGCCCAGAGCGTGCTCATCAGTGGCACAAAGTCTAGTTGGAGGCCAGTAACTACCGTTGTACCCCAGGGGTCAATGCTGGGGGTCCAGTCCTCTTCAACATCTTCGTTAATGATCGGAGTGATGGGACAGAGTGTACCCTTAGGAAGTTTGCAGATGACACCAAACTGGGAGGAGTGGCTGATATACCAGAGGGTTGTGCTGCCATCCAGAGGGACCTCAGCAGGCTGGAGAAATGGATTGACAGGAACCTCATGAAGTTCAACAAGGGGAAATGTGCCTTATCCCGCACGTTGAGAGGAACAACCCCATGCACCAGTACATGCTGGGGGCTGACGAGCTGGAAAGCAGCCTTGCAGAAAAGGCCCTGTGGTGGTCCTGGTGGACACCAAGTTGAACATAAGCCAGCGATGTGCCCTTGCCACAGAAAAGGCTAACGGTATCCTGGGCTGCCTCAGGAGGAGTGTTACCAGCAGGTGGAGGGAGGTGATCCTTCCCCTCTACTCAGCCCTGGTGAGGCCACACCTGGAGTGCTGGGTCCAGCTCTGGGCTCCCCAGTACAGGAGAGACATGGACGTACTGGAGAGAGTCCAGCGAAGGGCCACGACCAAGATGATGAAGGGACTGGAGCATCTCTCATCTGAGGACAGGCTGAGAGAGCTGGGACTGTTTAGCCTGGAGAAGGGAAGGCTGGGGGGGGATCTCATCGATGTGTACAAACACCTGAAGGCAGGGTGCAAAGAGGATGGAGCCAGGCTCTTTTCACTGGTGTCCAGTGACAGGACCAGAGGCAGTGGGCACAAACTGAAGTAGAGGAGGCTCTGTCTGAACGTGAGGAAACACTTTTTTTACTGTGAGGGTGACCGAGCGCTGGCACAGGTTGCCCAGAGAGGTTGTTCTCTCCATCCTTGGAGACATTCAAAAGCCGCCTGGACACAGTCCTGGGCAACTCTCCCTGCTTGAGTAGGGGTGTTGGACCAGATGACCTCCAGAGGTCCCTTCCAACCTCAACCATTCTGTGATTCTACAAATGCAGCTTCATAACTTCTTTGATGGGTGGATGGCTCTCCTGTAATAGGCCTGGGAGCAGCTGAGCGAGGGTATTATTTGGGCTCCCCCCTGCCCCACACACCATTGACTGTACTCCTTTGTGGGTGTGCAGATGAGGTTTTATCACATAACCTAACAACGTTTTTCTTTTCTAAAACCCTAGTTTAATTATAGCTGCCTTCTTGCTTAAGAAAGCAAACTGTTTGCAAAAGAGTTTGGGAGCAGCAAGTTTGTTTGAAAAAGAAATGTAGGTTGCGGGATGAAGCAAGGGTATTCCTGCTTTGGTGTTCCTAAAGTAGTAAGCAATGCCTGGAGCTTTTACCAGTACAGTAGGCCAAATGGGAAAGGTGTGTTTCTTCACCTTCTTTGCAGAGCAAAGTCATAATTAAATTTATGCAAAGAAATCTGGAAATATGCTTTTTAAAAGATTTATTTTGAGAACACTCTCACGTCTTCATTCTTAAACATTGTTGTCTTTAATCTCTTTACAAAATGCATGAGGTATGTCCAACTTCTGTTCTGAAGAATAAAAATGCTTTCCAGAACACTTCTTTGTACACAGTCTGTACTCGTCTAATGAATCATGATTCCTGCCAATAGTCCAGAAATAGGCTTCTAACTGTGCTTGCCATAATTCAGGCTGGTTACAAACATAGGGAAGATAATAAGCATCAGCTGTATTTTCAAATATTTTCTGTTTGCATGCGAGCATGTATTCTGTTCTGGTTTGTGCAAGCAACAAAACTCAAGATTAATTGCAGTTGAGCTGCATTTTCTGTTAATTCATTGATCCAAAGAGAACCTTCTTTGACTCTTAAATGCTGGGGTTTGTTGTTTTGTGAATCTAAAAATGTATGTCATTGTGATATAATAAATAACAATCCTTGTGCAATATCACTCTTCTAGAACTGCTTTTCATGTTAGAATGAGAAACCTGGTCTTCATGGAAACTTTCATTCTAACATCTGCATCAGCAAATATTTATGACTAATACATGAGGTATATAGAAGTTGAGAGATCTCCATAGTATGTCATTGTGTGGGAGAATGCAAATATTTTGAGGAGAAGAAGGTTCAAAATGTATGAGGTTCAGGAAGTTGTCAGTATGTCAGTTGCTTGTGAGAATTAAATACTTTAGGTCACATTAGCACATATTAACTTGGACAGATGCAAAGGTATCTACCTTTCTCGAGTATAAGTCAATGGGTTTAGTCCAGTTGTAAACACTGCCAAACAATGGCTGTGTTTTCCAGGAGAGGAGGTGCTTCAGTAGGGAAGAAAAAAAAAAATCTTGTAATCTTTTTGAGTAAAGAAAATCTTTGCAGAAAAGGGAAAAAATGTTAAGAGGAACAATTAAGTCTACCTGATATGAAGGCAGATGGAAATATTTGTTGTTTGGAAGCTATCTTGTAAAACAGTTTAAAGAAAAGATCTTGGCTAACATATAGAGTAGAATATTGGAGATTTTTAGCTTCTCAATAAAGAGAAGCATTTTGATTTGAATAAATCAAAGACCAGGAAAAGGTCCTGAGGAAACTTATGAACTTAGTTCTGTTTCTTAAAGACTTCCTACATTTTATTGGCTATTCTACCATGTCAAATATTATCATGTCAGTTGTCTTCCAGTATATTAATTATTTTAATAGAATGAAAGAAGTTAAGTATAAACAGTAAGTGATTGTATATACAGTTAAATTTAATATAAAAATCCATTTGAAAAAAAATTGAATGAACATACATTATATTAATTCAATTTTATCTTTAACTTTAATACTGCATTGAATTTCTTCCTAATTCTACATTTTAAAACTATTACATGTATAACCAGTAACTTTAAGAATCTGACTGAGACAACTGTCATTCTCCCCCCTGCCGAGTAATGGAATGGAAGATGTATGGTTTTAAAACACTTCGATCACTTAACTAACCTAGAAGATAGAAGGATGAGAATATTATATCATCTCTAACTAAGCACAGCAAGATACTTGTATTTTCTTAGTGTTATAGCCTAGCAATTTGGGGTTTTTTAAGTGCCAAAGGCTTTAGGAGAGAGACCTGTTCAGTTCTGTGTATTACTGCAATCTGAGCACTCTGAAAGAGGGCTTACTGGCATGGCATTTTCCAGCTACAAGTCATTTATTTTAATGAATTATCATTAAAATTATCATTATCACGGACACCTGGATAGCCTACTCACATGGAATGTATTGTATGTACTTGATTTCCTAATATGAATCCAACCAACAAATATACACAGTGACAATAAGTAAATTGACAATGTAAATAAAAATACCGTGATCTATAGTTGGTTTACTTAAAAACTATGATGGAGATTTTTCTTGGAGGTTGTTTTTTAAGATCACTTCATACATGAGTAAGACTTATGGTGGGTTTCTTGGTTGGGGGAGGGGATTGTTCTATGTATTTATTTTGCCTAAAATATTCAGTGGTCAAATTCTTTCTTTTTTGAAGTTGCTGTAGAAGAAGCAGCCCGATTGCAAATGAGACTGGTGCTGAAAAGTAATGTTTTATTCTTTCAGAATGCCATAGCATTTGTTAAGGCACTTAAATGAGGATTTATTTTTAATACTTTGCAGAATTGAGAAATTACTTTAAAGATATATTCCAAGTTCCACAGAAAGTTACTAGCAGAGTCAGCGATATAAACCCCAAGCTTCTTGATTTCCTCTGGTTTCCCAGAAGACTAACTAACTAAAGTTAGGTTAAAAAATATATTGTTTGATCTACTGTGACAGAACCAGTTGTTGTAGATTTCTTAAGATCTGTAATTTCTACATTGCCTGTGGTATAGTGACAATTAACAATTGTAGGTGCTGGTGAAAATATTGCTTAAGTTTATAGCATCATAAATAGTGAAAATGGCTTACGAAGTACTGCTTTGCCTGAGTAAGGTAGATTTTTTCCTTTGCCAAGTTGAATTTAGTATTTGAATCCAGGTTGCCACCCCATAAATGTTTATTACAATATGTATGTTTTACACATCAGTGTTTTCAGGTCTGTACAGGTTATCATCACTGTATCCTCTTTTGTCCTCGTAGTTCTCTTTGAAAAGCTGTGCCAAACTGGAGCCTGTGTTTCCAGCACAGGGCTGGACAAGTGGGGTTGACGTGTTTGGAAAGAAGCTTTTCATCTCTGATGTAGTTTTACGAGAACCTCTGTTCTTGTGCTGCAGAGTGATAGGGCACCTACCATCTCTCTCTCTCAAAAGCTTATCTGTTTGAGGGGAAAACCAGTAAAGAAATTAGTATGCCCTGGAAATGTAGGATGCTAACATCTAGGATTATTAGATGCCACTTACCATCTGTGCAGCGTGTGGGTGTCTCACTGCTTTGCATCTCCTCCCCTTCCCCCCTCAATAAGACCAGCTGAGCTGATTTAACAGCTCCTGGCTGCTGAAGCGGGAGGGAAAGCCCCATTTCTTCAACCCAGGTTCCTTACTATGCAGTCCCATTGCTTCATTTGCATTGGCTTTGGTACTTTATTGACCTTTGGACTGATTTATTTTAACTCAAGTTGGGGAGAAAAGTGAACAGAGGACTTGCACCCTAAGTCTCCTAGTCTTTTCATTCTTGTCGATTGGCTTGCTTCCTTTTTTAAATGCACCTTATTTAGAAACCTGTTAGGGTTAAAGAAGAATTACCTTGTTAAGGGGAAAGGATAAGTGAGCATAGTTTGAATTTGTTCAGCAGGGAATTTTGATATTGTCTTTAGAGGAAAATATTTTTGTATATTGTGTGTTAGTCTAGAATCTGAGATAATAAACTGGTGTGGGATGCTTAGAAAACAGAAGAGAGGTTCACTTCTTCTAAGGGTTACCAGTGACTGTTTAACACATGAGTGCAAGCTGGGGTTGGAGTAGGAACTGTAGGAGCATGTCTTGTAAATAGCGGTGGTTGCTACCTCAGTTCCTTCCTAAATAGTTGATAGGCATTGTTTGTTTTTTCTTTTTGCCTTAAATAACAAGCAAGCAGGCTAGCTGGAGAAAGGTAACATTAACAAGGGGATGAGAGGAAAAAGCCTCAAATCTCATCAAAGCTGCTATCCTTATCTGTGCTACTCTCCATCTGGTAGGACTGCCAATCGAGTGCACCTTGGGATCGAGTGCACCCTCAGTAAGTTTGCAGATGACACCAAGTTGGGCGGGAGTGTTGATCTGCTCGAGGGTAGGAAGGCTCCGCAGAGGGACCTGGACAGGCTGGATCGATGGGCCCAGGCCAACTGTATGAGGTTCAACAAGGCCAAGTGCCGGGTCCTGCACTTTGGCCACAACAACCCATGCAGCGCTACAGGCTTGGGGAAGAGTGGCTGGAAAGATGCCTGTCGGAAAAGGACCTGGGGGTGTTGGTCGACAGCCGGCTGAACAGGAGCCGGCAGTGTGCCCAGGCGGCCAAGAAGGCCAATGGTGTCCTGGCCTGTATCAGAAATAGTGTGGCCAGCAGGAGTAGGGAAGTGATCATGCCCCTGTACTCGGCACTGGTGAGGCCGCACCTCGAATACTGTGTTCAGTTTTGGGCCCCTCACTACAAGAAGGACGTCGAGGTGCTGGAGCGTGTCCAGAGAAGGGCAACGAGGCTGGTGAGGGGTCTGGAGAACAAGTCTGATGAGGAGCGGCTGAGGGAACTGGGGTTGTTTAGCCTGCAGAAAAGGAGGCTGAGGGGAGACCTCATCGCTCTCTACGACTACCTGAAAGGAGGTTGTAGCGAGGTGGGTGTTGGTCTCTTCTCCCAAGTAACAAGCAATAGGATGAGAGGAAATGGCCTCAAGTTGTGCCAGGGGAGGTTTAGATTGGATGGAAGGAAAAAATTCTTTACTGAAAGAGTGGTGAAACATTGGAACAGGCTGCCCAGGGAAGTGGTGGAGTCCCCATCCCTGGAGGTATTTAAAAGACGAGTAGATGAGGCACTTAGGGACATGGTTTAGTGGGCATGGTGGTGTTGGGTCGATGGCTGGACTCAATGATCTTAGAGGTCTTTTCCAACCTCAATGATTCTATGACTCTATGACTGGTCAGCAACTAAGTATCAATTAAGGATTTGAAGATACGCATTCTGTTCTAGAAATCATCTGGACTACCAGGCTTTTTCCCCCCTAGTTTCCTATTTTTGGTCATGTCCTCTTTTGTTTGTGAGTGTGGAGCTGTCTGTATGGTTGGCTCTTCTTAAGGGCACTGCCTGGTTTACTGAAGGCACACGTTCAGTTGGGGTGTACTGCTTTTGTGTCATCATCCCCCTCCCACCCCCATCACATGGCCAAAATAAGAGTTTACTAATTTGGGGGAACTTCAATCAATTCAATTTATTGTCAGTTAACAAACTTCTAATTACTGATTCTGGTATTGAGACAAACACACACACTTAGGCAAAACATCCCTTGCCTCCCCCCTTCCCGGTCTCCATTCCCCTGGCCACATGTAGCATTCAGTCCCTTTGGAGAGGCAGTGGGTCAGTGCATGCTGGTTCCTGCGGCAGTAGCAGCCTCTGTGCAGCCGTACCTCTCGGCCCTGCTCCGGTTGCTCTTCTGCTCCAGCCCCTGCTCTCCTCTCCTGCTCCAGCCTGCTACTTTTTTCTTCTGGCTTGTCACTCCTCCCACTCTGGCCTTGTTGTTCCTTTCATTTTTTCTTGTTTTTCTGGCGTTTACTGCCCTCTCTTAAACATATTTTCACGCAGACTCTATGAAGTCCTCTGGTCCAGAGGCACCACACATGTGGCTGATGGGGCTCAGCTGTGTCCTGTTTACCCTTCCTATTCTCTCCCCCATCCCCCTGGGGGGGAGTGAGCGAGCGGCTGTGTGGTGCTCAGTTGCCGGCTGAGGTTAAACCACAACAGGTGGGTCTGTTGCAGAGCTGGCTGTGTCTGGCATGGGGCAGCCCCTCATCAGTTCCCACTGAGGGCACCCCTGCAGCCCCCTGCTGCCAGCACCTCACCAGTTATGCCTAATACACACACGCCCCCCACCACTCTTTTATGAATTTGTATGAATCTGCTCTTCTTTTTCTCTTTTTGGTCTTTGCCAGTCTTGCTTTTTCACTGCCCTGTTTGAAGACATTTGCTGTTCTCAGGTAATGTTGGGGTAAATTGATTACAGGGGAAATACAGCTGGAGTTCAGTGCAGGGTACTGTTTTGTTCCTTGCTTATCCCTTTGTATGAAACAACATAAGAGAAATTTCTACCCTGGTTCTGTTGTATTTAGTAACTTCCCTCTATATGGGTTGTAACAACTTCTGAGGAATTATGGGCTGTACTTACTAACAGTCAAAGCTACTCACAGCTTCAGGGCATGGTAATCTGAGTTGCAAAAGCTGGTCTGAGGACTGAGGGCACGTACATGTGCCAAGATACCCAACGATCTTTGGAAAAAAAATCTTTTAATTTCTAATCTGTTTTTTGTAAAAATAATTTACATTTTGAAAACTTTTTCTTTTTAGGTCTTCCACGTAGTGCCAACTACTGCAAAAAAATCAGGTTTTTCAGTGATATAAAAACTGATGGGGAGAGAGAGTTTCTTTATAAAATTGGGTATCTTCTGGGTTAGTATTTAGAAATGTTATGTTGTAGAACAGAGCTTTAGAGCTGGTCATGCTGTGGTGAGTGTTTGCTGATAGGAAGGCAGGTTCATATCCTGAATCAAATCTGTACCCTCATGCGACATTGCAGTAACTTGATTTCCTCTTGCTCTCAGCACTGTTCTTCACTATCACCTTTGCCTCTTGCAACCTGATTGCTGGATTTGCCCAAGAGAAGTAGCTCCTCTGAAGAACATCATGTCAGATGAAGAGGATTCTGCTACCCTTTGTTTTTTCTGAATTTTTGATTACTCTTCCTAGTAACAAGCCTTGGACTTTCAGTTCCTGTACATGCTTTGTGTCCTCACTTTGTTGGCTGTATTCATGATCCAGTGGCCCAAAAAAGAAATTAATACAATTGGTTTAGTTCTGAGGTTACTTGTAAAGAGTAGGAACTGCTACACTTGAGGGCACTGGCTTTGCTGAGATAATGCCGATTTCAGGATTTGCTTCATCTGTCTCAGAAGATTCTGTACGCCTTCTGTATCAGTACAGAATTTCTGAGTTGTGCATCACCCCACATTTCCCACATTTACGTTTTGTAGATGCTAGGTGGCATTTATGCATAGTTTTGTTTTGCCCTTCCTGTTATTAATTAAGATCTTTCTTATGGGGAAGGTAAGAGTTCCTTACGTCATCAAGTGGACTAGATTTTGGCTTAGTATTCCTACAGATCGAACTTTCCACTGCAGTTGTCTGGGGCTGTGAGAGCTTAAGGAATCTTGTTTCTTTCATAGTTGGATGGAGTCTGTCTGGCAGCAGTTATTGTCATGTGTTAATAGGAAGTTAATTGGTGTTCACTTAGACGTTTGCATATAGGAAAAGTTGAACCTATTGAAGAAGGACCGAATTCCCAACAGAGTTTAGAGGTTTTAAGGACTACAGTGGGGCAACACTTAATTTCTTTTTTTTTTTTTTTTTTTTAACAAGGGGGGCAACCCTTTTTTTTTTTTTTTTTTTTTTTTTTTTTTTTTTCCAATGAGATATGTTATTACTTGTCTGTGTAAATCGTGATCTGGGTACCTGTCAGTTCTGTGCAGTGGTATGGGGATGGCAAACTTCCCTGCAGTTAATTCTTCTCATGCTGTTCTTTAAAGATATGGTGTTTCCTCAAGTATTCTTCCAAAGATAATTCCACCTAAAACAGGATGTTAGCTTTTGCCACAGAAGTACAGTTTTTTGAGAATGTTATTACTTGTCTGTGTAAATCGTGATCTGGGTACCTGTCAGTTCTGTGCAGTGGTATGGGGATGGCAAACTTCCCTGCAGTTAATTCTTCTCATGCTGTTCTTTAAAGATATGGTGTTTCCTCAAGTATTCTTCCAAAGATAATTCCACCTAAAACAGGATGTTAGCTTTTGCCACAGAAGTACAGTTTTTTGAGAGCACAAAAGAGAAGTTAGGTTTTACATCACAGACCTGCAGAGGAATCTTTTTGAATAATAACAAGACCAGATTCTTAAGGCAGGCCCGATGCTCTTTGCACTGATGTATCTATAGGAATATCTATTCCCACACACTGACTCAAGAGGAATAATGGCTGCAATAAAGGTCTACTGTAACACTGTCAAGGTGGACCACTTTTCAATTGTAAAAATACACTCTAAGGCAGAAAATATGTTGGTTGCCTTGTTGAGTAGTATCTCCAACCTTAATGTTTGCTAAACAGCCAGTTGGAGCTCTGTTCACGTTTTAAGCAAGTGATATGCTGTGCTTAAGTGTCCATTCTTGACAGAGGTGGTCCTGCAGTTTGAGGGGAAATGGTGATTATGAGCTCCTCGAGTCTTTCAAATACGATTTAAAAAACAAACAAACAAACAAACAAAAACCAACAAACCCCCACCCCTAATTTAATGCAAACTGATTTTTTTTTTTTTTTTAACAGTTCATAAGTTTCTTTGAGCAGTGAAGGCTACATGTACAGTCACTTCTGCTCTCTTCTCTCCACCCTCCCACTGCTCTGAAATTCCTTCAGCATCTGGTTAGGCTCAAAAGGGAACAAAAAGAACCGTCTTTGCAATGTTTCTTTTGCTGTAATTGTAGGGCATGCATTCTGGTAGCACTTACTGGCAGAGAGTTAAAGCTGGGCAATTGTCCTTTCACATCTACTAGCATGTTCTAGATGGGCACGCTTTCCCTGTTTGTTCTTTGGACTCACTTGTGGGCATTGGGTGATTTACATGTTCCATTTTGATGTGATGCTGTAATTTGGCAGCCATTGCAACAACGTGCTAAAACAGGAAAAGGAGCAGTTTTGTTTGTGTAGAGTAACTTACGTTGTTCCTCCACTACCGAAATGTAAATTGTCATTTTCATTTGGTCTGTAGGCTTTTGCACAAAGGCTAACCCGGAAGAGTGTTCTAAGGTCAGGTGGTTTGCTTTGGTTGTTACAGCAGTGGAGCTTATTCTATCCATCTGAACTGTTTCCGAAAAGGATGGTGTGTTTCGTGTATTGGAACTTCAAGAAAGAGCTTGTGAAAACAAGCAAGCTCTGTTCTAGGCCTTTCTTTCTTAAGCCTGCTGTCTGGGCAGGTCCCTGTTGGATCCTGTTGCAACTCCGTGGCTCCTTAGATCTTGAAAGATTATAGAAAGCGAAAAATTTTTCCCTTTCATCTGATACTATGCTGATACTTTATTTCAATGTCCCAAGTCCATTCTTCAACAGATTTTAACCACACAAAGAGTGGTCAAAGTCCGACTCAAAGATCAGTTACTGCTGAAGCTCTTGTAACTTACAGTATTAAGTGATTATACTGAAAATGTGTTACAGTAATGAGGGATATGTGTATACAAGAAGCAGAAGAAAATTTTTGAACTTTTAAAATTAGAAAATGGAAGTTTTGGTAAATTTTCTTACAAATTTTTTGTGCTTACTAATTACATTATATTTAAAGAATAGATTTGTATATTAAAATCCTTTTCCAAACTAGAGACGATGAATCAGATTTCATTGCTATTAGCAGGCAACTGGTTATGTCATTTTTATCATGTGAATTTTATCAGTATTTTGGGAACTTGAAGATAAATTTGCAGTTAAAAGACAACAAAACAAAGAAAATAGTCTGTAGGAGAAATGGTTGTTACATTTGTGCAGTATTTACATTTATACTTACATATAGTAAGTTAAAGTTCACTTAATGTTTTCATTAAAATCCATGGGCCATTGTAACTGTCCTCAAAGTTTCATTTGGCATATAACTTCTTAGACTTTTGGCACGTGTATTTTTTCAAAGACTCTTAAAAATGGGTTATGACAGATACATCGTTGTCTGCTTTCACCATTCTTTGATTCCAGTGTTCATTGCTGGCAACAGATTGCACTTTTGTGTCTATGATTGTTCTTAAGTTGGCACGATCATCACTTGAATAATATTGCTTGTGGTAACAAAACGTTTAAATGGATTCCAGTTTCATGATTTTCTGTGGCATTTGGAAAACAAAAGATGAAAGATGATTTAATTTAATAAAGCACATCTCAAGAATGCTGTAAAGTTCAAAGGTTTAGGCTCAGGTTCAATGCTAAAGATTCAAAGGTTTAAAAAAATGTGTTGAGAACTTTAAATATTTTTTTTTTCAGCTTAAGAATGTTATGATGCAGTTTATTGTGTTTTAAAATCCTACTTACCTAGAAATTATAAATAGGCTTTCCAAACTGACTCTAGTATGTGGAAAACATGGGATGTATATAAACTGAATTTTTCTGTGCTCTGAGGCCATTTTATTTCCTTAATTAGTTGTTCATGGATGAAGATTTATGCAACAGGATGATTTAAGCAGCCAAATCTTACTTCTCTATGGTAAATGGAGGCTGAGGTACTGTAGCTATTAAGAAAAAAGAAGTGCAATAATACAGGTACAGTGGGCTGTGTTAGAAAGCATGTAGATGTGCAAAACATTTACAGTGTGCTTGTATCTGTCGAGATGTGTGAGCTCTAGCTCAGCACCAGGCCAGAACTGACCCTTTGGAGGGTATCAGCCCCATTTTCTTGGCACTCCATTTCTGGGAGTGTTTATTAGCATATCCACAGCTTGTGTTTAGCTGGGCTAATAAATCCTCAAGGATCAGGGTCACTGTGACTTTCAAGTGACCTTACATGGAGCTAGATCAAGTCCATCATGGTTTATTAATTCAGGTATTGACTGTGAGAGACTATACTGTATCATCATGCCCTGAAGCAACATAGCTGTTTTGCATATACTGCATTTCTGCTAATAAATTCTGCTAGACCTGAGCTGGCTCTTAATATTGTTGCAGATGCATATACGACCTGCATAAATAGCTCACGGATTTGCACATTTGACTTTTTATGTCAAAGTCACAGGTGCATAACTCATCTCCTTCCTACAGTGGTGAGTACACCCCTCCCCGCCTCAGTTTCTTGTCATCTTCTGCCTACTGCAGTACTCTGGAAAAATGAGAACATGGTTGTGCAGCGTGAGACACGCTGAACAGGTGGTTTCACCAGAAGAGGTTTGTGAGGGAAGGGAGGTCAGGCTCGAACTAGTATTTGCTTCCTCCTTCGAGGAAGGGGTGGGGAGTATATCTTGTGCAACTAACTGTGCTTCAGATTATTTTCAGGATCTGGACAATGCTGCATTCAGCCTGAGAGTCATGTGTTGTCATGTTAAGACATGGTTTTGATTTTGTTGTGCAGACAGGAAAGGTGGTCTAAAGAATCTGTGGAATGGATCAGGGCTCTCTCAATTCGGCTGACCTATGTGAGTGTTGTGTTTTACATTTCCAAGTACCCCATCGCGTCAATGAAATTCTTCATCCTAGTGGTATTTAATGTAGACAAATACTTAAACTTTTTTTTTTAAGCTTGTTCCAGTGCTCCAGTGCTCCAGTGCTCCAGTGCTCCAGTGCTCCAGTGCGGAAAACAAAAGATGAAAGATGATTTAATTTAATAAAGCACATCTCAAGAATGCTGTAAAGTTCAAAGGTTTAGGCTCAGGTTCAATGCTAAAGATTCAAAGGTTTAAAAAAATGTGTTGAGAACTTTAAATATCTTTTTTTTCAGCTTAAGAATGTTATGATGCAGTTTATTGTATTTTAAAATCCTACTTACCTAGAAATTATAAATAGGCTTTCCAAACTGACTCTAGTATGTGGAAAACATAGGATGTATATAAACTGAATTTTTCTGTGCTCTGAGGCCATTTTATTTCCTTAATTAGTTGTTCATGGATGAAGATTTATGCAACAGGATGATTTAAGCAACCAAATCTTACTTCTTTATGGTAAATGGAGGCTGAGGTACTGTAGCTATTAAGAAAAAAGAAGTGCAATAATACAGGTACAGTGGGCTGTGTTAGAAAGCATGTAGATGTGCAAAACATTTACAGTGTGCTTGTATCTGTCGAGATGTGTGAGCTCTAGCTCAGCACCAGGCCAGAACTGACCCTTTGGAGGGTATCAGCCCCATTTTCTTGGCACTCCATTTCTGGGAGTGTTTATTAGCATATCCACAGCTTGTGTTTAGCTGGGCTAATAAATCCTCAAGGATCAGGGTCACTGTGACTTTCAAGTGACCTTACATGGAGCTAGATCAAGTCCATCATGGTTTATTAATTCAGGTATTGACTGTGAGAGACTATACTGTATCATCATGCCCTGAAGCAACGTAGCTGTTTTGCATATACTGCATTTCTGCTAATAAATTCTGCTAGACCTGAGCTGGCTCTTAATATTGTTGCAGATGCATATACGACCTGCATAAATAGCTCACGGATTTGCACATTTGACTTTTTATGTCAAAGTCACAGGTGCATAACTCATCTCCTTCCTACAGTGGTGAGTACACCCCTCCCCGCCTCAGTTTCTTGTCATCTTCTGCCTACTGCAGTACTCTGGAAAAATGAGAACATGGTTGTGCAGCGTGAGACACGCTGAACAGGTGGTTTCACCAGAAGAGGTTTGTGAGGGAAGGGAGGTCAGGCTCGAACTAGTATTTGCTTCCTCCTTCGAGGAAGGGGTGGGGAGTATATCTTGTGCAACTAACTGTGCTTCAGATTATTTTCAGGATCTGGACAATGCTGCATTCAGCCTGAGAGTCATGTGTTGTCATGTTAAGACATGGTTTTGATTTTGTTGTGCAGACAGGAAAGGTGGTCTAAAGAATCTGTGGAATGGATCAGGGCTCTCTCAATTCGGCTGACCTATGTGAGTGTTGTGTTTTACATTTCCAAGTACCCCATCGCGTCAATGAAATTCTTCATCCTAGTGGTATTTAATGTAGACAAATACTTAAACTTTTTTTTTTTAGCTTGTGAGGAAAGGAAATTTGATTCTTTCTTTTAACAAAAGGACCCTGTTAACTGTTTCTTCCAGTGCTCTTATAAAGCTCTGTTTTGCAGAGAGGATACGGATTATCAGTTATTCTACTTCTGTGGACTTCTGAAATATAATAGCGGACATATGCTTTGACCATTTAATATATATGCAAGCTTATTGTTGCTCTTGCACTTTAGAGCAAGAAAAATGGGCAGAATTCATAAGGTTCTGTTCTTACTCTAATTGATCATCATTACACATTTGGATACCAAAGAGAGAAAATGGATCTCATGTGCAGGAGTGAGATAGTACAGGTTAGTTGTTGGAACAAATTTGAGTCAAGCTTTTTAACACCTGAAGAAGGTTCATTTCAGTTATGAGTGTTTTACATGCAAGTACTATGAGTGTAAGTACTTAAATAATCTTTGCTCTGTCAAGCAGGAGGAGCAATCCGTTATCCCCAGCTGGTTACTGCTAGGCTTTATAGACCGATGCCAGTCCCTCGAAATACACTGTAACAGTGAAGGAAATTGTTATATGTTACTATGTGGTTCTTGCCATTGGCATCACCTGGAATTTCAGAGGCAGTGGGAAACTCCCTCAGAAATTAGTTAAAAAGCCATGCAGATGTACTGTTTCCAAGTCTGTATCTCCTGCTTTCTGAAATAATTTCCAAGTTCACAGATTGGATTAGGTGACCAGACTGTTTCTAACTCAATTTTTGCTAAGTATGAATTTTAGTTATTTTTTGTTCCTTGCTCATCACCAGAAAATAGAGGGGAAATGAAATACTGTTTTCTTAACGCTTGGGTGAGATTAAAGAAGTAAACTCTGTGTGTCTGTATTGGTGAAGAGGAATTGTCCTTTAAATATCAGGAGAAGTATGTGAAAATTATGAAAGAAAATATTTCTCAGATGACCCTTAATTGTGAGAGGATTCAAATCAGTTCATAGGCAAGATTGTCATTGGATAGGTTCTTTATGGGAATATGTTACCTCTGTCAGTCTTGGCTAGTTTACAGAGAAAAGCATAAGTGACTATTTGTAAAATGTTACAGTATTTTCAGCCTGTTGTACAATCCAAGACAAGTTAGGCAAGTTAAAACCTTATTCCTGGAGCTGTGACTTGAAAGTTCCTAGAAACAAGTTTGAGCCCAGTTGCACTGGTTTCATCACTAACATTTGATTTTTGTGGAATGAAAGGGGGGATGTATTTTAAGGGCACTGGTTTCAGAGGCTTGGAGGATTATTGCAACTGCACAAGCAGAAAAGGGAAAATGTGCTCTTTAAAGCACTACAACCTTAATAGACAGTATTTAAAAGTATTTTATGAATGTGTGGAAGTAACAACAAGTCTAGTTAAAACTTTCTTGGTTCTTAGCATGAAAGCCTCAAAGTGCTGGTAAAGAATACATTCTGTAGTGGTTTTTTTATTACTGAACTAAGAGATGCACACCTGTTTTACAAAACTTGCTTTATAGTGTGTCAGTTAACAAAGAAAAGAAAAAAAAATTCTGTGACTTTTGGTAATAATTGCGAAGAGAAGCATGTGCAGAAGTGGAGCAAACCATAACTAACTCTTTTCTTATCCTCAATTACTACTGCTTGGAAAGAGTTTTCTGGTTCCTGACATTGTTCTGTGACTGAACCAAAAACCAAGTTTTGTTAAGGTAATTGTTCTCCAGCATTCAGACATCCCTCTGCTACAGGATTTCCTAGTTAGGCAGAATTGGTATCATCCTTAGAAGGTGCCAGATAGTTATCTATTACTCGGGGTGCATCTCTGCAGTGCACTGTAGATACTGTTTGTCTTAGCGTGCGGTGTGCTGTGGAGGGAGCTTCTGGTACTCAGGCTGTCTCAGTACAGCAGCACGTAATGCAGCTTGCGCTATTTTACCTAACTGAGGAAAATCTGTAAAGTAACCGGTGCTGCATGCCACAGCTACAACTAAAACACTGTCACTCACTGAGCTATGTGACATTGTAGAATTAATTTCATCAGAGTAGATTGATATTTTAGATGCTGTTTTTGCCTGGGTTGTCTAGACTTGATATGGGCAAAATAGACTATTTCCTTTCTGGCATTAGTGAGCGACTGGTTTCATATTGGCTACGCAGAGCCCGGCGGTTCAAGACCAAAGAAACTTTGATCAAAGCAAGCAAACAAACAAGTAAATTTTGTCTGTATGAGAAGCATCTTAAGCAGTCAATTCCCTCTTCTGAGTGCCTTTGGGCACTCTGTTTCTGCCCGTTAGTGTTCAACAGTGGCAGTGTAATGGATTATTTTAATCCTTCCTAGAATAGGAGTTAGGGACAGTTTGTCTAGGCTAGCTGAATCTGTTAAGAATAGATTTCTTTTGTGTCTTTCAAATTCTGGACTTTCTCCTGTAAAACTGAGATTCTTTGTTAATATCAGAAAGTAAATTTCCTTGGCATTATGTTCAGGAAAAGGCTAGGCCACAGAAGAAAAGACGTTTCAAACAAAAAGTAAACTGCAAATATTATAATGATCAGCAACAGAAATAACTTAATTTTTCAGGATCAAGTAACATTCTTTTCTTGATAATGTTCTGTTGCCTTCGAGGGCACTTACTTGATGTAATGCCATTACATTTTAGTACATGTGTACTAAAAACTCATTTAAAGGACTGCAAAGTCTAACCTTTAGTTAACCTGATCTGCCTAAGTGAATTTTGGGTAAAATATTAAAGAGATGTCAAAGTTTGGTGTAAAAATTTTCTGCCATTCTGAATTTAACATTGATAACGATGCTCTTAGCACATTCTGAGATATACATTACCTGTATTGCCCTGGCCAAAGGCTGAAGAGAAAACATAAACACACACATACATGCACACACACACACCCCTGCAGCAAAAAAATAATCCCCCGAAACAAACAAACCAAAACAAAAAACCCCACCCTGTGTGATTAACCTTTAAAAAAAGAGAAAATCCAGTGATTTAAACTGAACTACTTGCAAGTTCTAGCTTTCTAAAGCTTTTTGCTGGACTTCAAAGCAATAAACACACTGCTTTGTTATAGTTTTGTGGATTGAACAAAGAACTTCTGGCTCACAGCAGCAAACTGTGTTTGAATGTATTCTAGTTGTGTAATACAATTATCGATGTTGGCAGTGTAGATTACTGGTGTTGTCATCAGCTCTGAATGGCTCGTTAGCCGTAGGGGAGAGAACGGTCTTCCACAGAATCTGGATAAAAAGGTGCTTAGCCCTCGGTGTACCTTAATTATTTTAGGTGGCATACTTTTTTTTTGTTCTTAGGTCTGAACTGTAATCAACATTAATCAGGTCAATGGTATAAAAGTGGCCAAACGTAAAGTCCTCTGCGGCTAAATAAATGCAGCCACCTTTTGTATTCAGTTGCTGACTACATACCAGATCAAAGTAGGAGCTGTGTTGCCACCTAGTGAGAAATCTGTAGGTACACATGTTGACTTGGAGTTGCATAAACATAGGAAATTACGGAGAGGAAAGAGAAATAGGACCTGACTTATAAGTTCATTTTTCAGTTTTAATTTGAGTCTCAGTTAAATGTACGGAATTATAAAGCTACTGCAAGTTAGCGTTTCCTGATAATACTGTGGAATCTAGTCGTCTTAGTTTTCTGACTTCTTCAGTCTTTGGGAGGAGGACAGCAATGTTATAGACAGTTGTGATTTGACGTACTGTCAAACATTTTAAGCCAGTGCTGCTGTTGAGATGAGCAATGCTGCTGTAATCTGGCCGTTTGTTTCTATTGCTGTGCTATCAACGCTGTTGTGCTCATAAGTGTTTGTGCAGATACCCAGAACTAGCTATAACTAATTTCATTGAAAAATAGCTCTAAGGGGAGGGGAAAAAAGGCTGTTTGCAGTCGGATCGATTCCTTGATTCTGTTTATTGTGCAGTTGCACAAGCAGTTGCACTAGCATGGAGGGGAGAGATGGTGCGGAAGGGGAGAGTGAGTTGACAGAAGATGGAACAATTGCTGCTTTTAATGGGGCTCCTAGTTTCAAGCGTTTATCAGTTAGTTTTCACTACAAGAAAAAACAATGCTTGTAACTTTATGAAATGATGACCTTGCAGTCATTTCAATAAAGAAGACCGCTGTGACCTTACAGCTGAGCATTTCGCCAATTCAGTGCTTCAGCCAGCATGTAGCATTCTTTTGCCAAATACACACCTTGTGTCTAATTGTTTTTCTAATTTTTTTTTTTATTTTTTTAAAGAAGTTTCACAGCATACTCTGACAGATCAGCTGCTGCACATACCCTTCCACTTCCTTCTGTTAAAGAATTCATTGTATCACAAAGTGTTTACAATTGTGGTTTGTAGTGTAACAGCATGTGGTCTATGGTAATTGGGCAGGTGTTGGGTTTCAGACTATTACGCAGTGCTGCATAACAGGTGGGAACGTGGGATTTAATATAATGTGGTTAGCAGTAGTGAACCCTCTTTGGTAATTTGATTGATCACGGCTTGAGAGTCAATGTCTATTTTCAATTTCCTTTCATTAATTATTGAAAACAGAGCAATGTTAGGAGAAAAGGAAAGTGTTTCAGATTTTACAGCAGAGGTTCCAAAATGCCTTCAGCAGCACCTCCATTTCTGTTGGAAGTCCAAACCTGTGACAGAGAGAACCCCCCTTGTTCCTTTTTAAATTAATTTATGGCATTTATAACACTACTTCTGATTATCGCGTCTCTACTTGAGTTTGTGAAACACTTTTGAAACTGCTACTTTGCAGCAGGGAGAACTACTAACAGTGTTTTGAAATGCAGATTGTGCAGCTAAAAAAAAAAAATCTAGGAAGTGTTGGCTTCACTTTTCTGTGTTTCCCCTCTTCTTCCTCTGTTCCCCTACCTCACTGAACCTGCTGTTGAGTATAAACTGAGAGGACGTAAAATGTGGAAAATCTTAAAGGAGGGATACGGGCTTATCCAATCTTTGTTCCTGATTGAGAAAGATTAGATTTGATTTTTTTTTTTCTATTGTGGTGGGTGCTTTGTAAAAAATTGCTAAGAATTATCATTTAATTAAATGAAATTAAATGATTTCATTTTAATTATCTGCAATAGGCAGCTGTTAATATTCTTTCAGACATTCTTAAACATTTTTATTAGTTCAAGTTGATTCATTACCCAAAATACACAATCTTATTTATGAAGCATTGCTTATTTGTATGCCAATAAAAATGAGGAAATGAGTAAAAGGAGGGAGGGTTTGCTTTCATGGACACAACCATGCAAACCAACTTACCATGTCTGTCAGATACATGATTCTGGACAAGTCTGGTTGGATGTATCATGTGAGAGAAAAGGAAAGGAAAGTGTTTTTTCACACCCACTTTCATGTTCTTCATAGCTGATGGAGTATGAACTGAGGAAGGAAAATTACCTTTTAAGACTCCCAAGATACCCAGCTCCAGCTAAAAAGCCATTAACATGTTTATATTGTCCAAACGCTGAGAAAGAATAGAGTAGAAAATGGAAGTTATTTGGAATTTAGCAAGTGTCTATAAAGTCTGATTCCACGAAATGGAGATTTCCATAGGTTTCTGCACGGGGGGCTCAGAAATGGATTCTGGTTGTTGAGTATTAGCTGTAACTGCATTTTGTTTTTCTTTCTTCATGTCATCGTTTTGTTTCCAAATGCTACAGTAGCATTAAAACAAAAGATACTGACTGGAGATGGATTATCTCACGTTGTCGTTGTAATTGTTGATTACTGTGGTGTTTTTATCAAGGGCCATTCACAAGCTATATGCATTTGTTTCTTTTTGGTATATGTTTTAAACATGTTTGTTAAGGTACAGATTGATTATACAATAAAAGATTTCATGACCATGGAGACACTTTGCAGGGAAAGGTGTGTACTTGTACTTGTGTTTTGCAACATCCTAAGCAGCTCCGAGTGCCGGCTTTCGTAGTCTTATTTGCTTTCTCCTTCCATATTCCTTTCCTTTCTTTTAAGCCAGCTTCTATACTTGAGATTGCTCACTGAGCCATTTCACACACTAAGACTGCATGACACCGAGTCAGTGGGGGAAAAAATGAATGTGTTTTTACTGAGTTAACACTGAAATGGTTTGGTGTGTGGTGTGTGACAAGCTCAAGGCTGCTGCACAGTGGAACAGAGGGCAAGAATGTGTGTGGGATTAAGGGAGAAACAGCCAGCAGTTAAATCAGCTTGGCTACCATGGAGCTTTAGCCACCCCGAAGTGTGTGGGAGGGGAGGCAGGAAAGCTTTTACTACTTGTTGAGGCAAGGAGTCATTAGCTGGTCAGATGTATCTGTGTGATGAGAAGTCGGTCACATATCCCAGGAGGGCAGGCAGTGTGGTTTTAATTAAGAGAAAGGGGAATACTCTCTTGCAGAAGAAAAACATAAAACATCTTTGGAGCAGAAACATCACTGTGGTTCTCTAGTATAGGAGTTTCGTTGCCAATGTTGGTATAGGATGTTCCAACCTCCAGCTGCTCATTCCTGTTGTAGTATGTTGCTGTGCTGAGAGCTTTTATTACTTCCTTGCTATGTTACTAGAATAATAAAGCCTAAAAGTAATTTTCACAGAGGAGCAAGAATGAGCAAACAGAGAGGGGATAGGGAAACTTTTTAAGCTAGTATTGCCCTGAAAGTTCGCCTGGTTTTGGAAGTGTGACCTCAGGTACGGTATGAGTGGTTAAACTAGAGTTTGCTGTTGTGCAGGATGTGTCGTGTGCTTGTTATGTGCTGTCTTGAGGCAGAGGTGTATAGCGGTATGCTCAGCTTGGAGGTAGTCAATCCCTTGAAGCGTGGTGTCTAGTGCCGTCTTGGCTACTAGAAAATGGAGCAGACCTGTGTTAAATGTAAGTGGCAAGTTTTTGTTAATGGGAGGCTGCAGGTCCAGCTTCCGTGGGAAGAGGCTCGGGGCTGCCCTGTGCTGGACCCAGCCAGTTCCAGACGGCTCCCAGCAGACCAAAGCTGAACCCATCAGCCATGTGTGTGGCGCTTCTGTGAAAATATATTTAAGGAAGGGTAGAAAACGCTGGAGCGAGGCGTGGGGAGTGTGGAACAAAAAGAGGGAATACCAAGATCAGGGAAGAAGGAGGAGGAGGTTCACCGTGGCAGAGCAGGTATCCCCTGCAGCCCATGGAGCACCCGTGCTGGAGCAGCAGAAAGGTGTGAGAAGGAAGGAGCAGCAGAGAGGAACCACTGTGTACTGAGCATGACCCCCACTTCCCTGCACCACTCAGAGCTGGGGGGTAGAGGAGTCTGGAATGAAGGAATGAAGTTGAGCCTGGGAAAGGGGGGAGGAAATTTGTTGGTTTAATATCTATCTTTTTGATTCCCTCTACCCAACTCAATAAGTAAGTATTTTATTTGGCAATAAATTAAGTTAACTTTGTCAAGTAAGGCTATTTTGGACACAATAGTAACTAGTAAGAAATCTCCCTGTCTTTATCTCAAGCCATAAGCTTTTCTTGTTCCTGTTCTTCGTATTTTCTACCCCCTGCCCTGCTGAGAGCCAAGAGTGAGCAAGAGCCTGGGTGTGGGTTTAGCAGCTAGCCAAGGCTAATCCACAAGACAAAAACCAATGTATTTCTAGACTGAAACAGTTGGTGCTGAGGTCTCAGTGTCTGCTTTAGACACGCTTCAGGGGGTTACTTTGAACTAGGACTAGTCTGGCCTTGTGGCCTGTTCAAGACTGGAGTGCATCAGGCACATTCCTGAAGCACATCATTCAGTTCAGTTGTATCTGGAAGAATTCCAGTTGGAGCGGTCAGCAGCTTCTCCATGATGTGCACCAAAGGATGGTAGACAAGGATGACACAACCAAGTGAAAAAAGCATATTGATTTCCTTTTAAAACTTAGTACTATGACGTCTATTTAAGTTATATATAATCATATTCTCACTGTACAAAATATATAGAAGCATTTTAAGCAAGAAGTTTACTACTGATGTAGATACTTCCTTTCAGAATACTGTCATACCCAAGCTGTGGCTAGAGAACTAATCCTTTAAAGGACTGAGCCTGGAAAATCAGAATGCTGTATGTTTAAAAATGATGTATGTCTTCCATCTAGCTAAGAAACTTGATGCCATCCTTCCCCAAAAAAGATGTGGCTGCTACAGTCTGTGCATGTCACTTTTAAGATGTTAAAGTGGTGCTATAATCCAGGCTGCTAGAGAGCATCTAATTCTTCCATGCTGTAGGATACCATGAGCATACTTTCAAAATATGTTCAGTATGTTTGAGATGTTTTAAACTCTTGGGTACCAGATTTTGAAAGGAAATTAGGTGTTTGCCAGAATTGTCAGACATGCATAGGATATCAGGTAGTTTACTCCCATAGAAATTTTAAGTGATGCTCATGTTTTATATTTTCTATCAAAGACTGACATATTTCTTTACAATTATTTAGAGCAGTTACCTTTTTGTGCTTCCAGCAATTCCTTTTCAGTGTCGCTATCCAAACACAAGGCTGCGTTTTCTCTGTGTGGTGGTGATCACTGGGAATTCCCTTTTCCATCTTAGAAGTCTGAACTTTCATGCCATTTTAACAACTTCGGTGACTCTCTCTAAATAGTTGGCCATGTATAAAATGGAAACTTGAACGTGTCTCCAGTTGCTAAAAAAACCCTCAAAGTTTTGTAAACAGACTGAAATTCTGGAATGTTTATTGGTAATGGTAGTGTAAAATGACAGCTTTTCAATGCTTTTCAAATTATGATGTAAAGTATCAGACTGTGTGCTAAGCAAGTTAAATGAAACACCACATTTTTCTCCCTATTTCTGGTTGTGTAACAATACCTTTCATGCAGTTGGCAGAGAAACTTTTAAAGCTTGTGCTTTTAAACCTTGCTGTTGTATTTATTATCACTGTTGTCAATAAAGTTTAATTTTGAAGGAAGTGCTGACAGAGAAGGCTTAAAGAATGGACCGGAAAGTAATTTCTTCAGCCATATAAAGAAGAGAAAAATTAATAGATGAAGTGCTCGAAAAGGATTCAAATATAAAGTAAAATAGTCCAGCAATTAAAAGATGACAGTTTGTTTTAGATTCTAAGGCCTTGTCTTGTCTTAGGGTATGTTCTTTTAGCTAAATTTTATTTACTAGTGAAGGAGACTGTTCTAAATATGAGATACATAACCATTAGTAAATGGTACATGTCACCTCTTGCTGCTTAAAGCTGACTTACTTCATTGGCAGATTCTAGAGTTGTCCTGAAGCTCTTTTCGGTGTTTGGAATATGAAAGGCTTATTTTGATATGGGATGTGCAGGACCTTTATTACTATACGACATGGCTAAAATACTGAGCAGAGGTTTAGAAAACTTAACAGGAGGTAGCAAATAGTTCATATGGTGTTACATTCGGAATGATAAGTTACAGATAGTACGGTGGCTCACAAGATAATAATGGGATTTTTCTTAGGAAATCTTTAGTCACCTGCTTGCAGCCAAACATCTGCTTGGTTTTATGTTGTATTCAGAACTGGAACAGTATCTGTAGGCACTTGGCATTTTAATTACCTCTTGAGGAACATGTGGAGATAAAATTTAATTCAGTCTGGTAAAAGCATCTGATAAAGGATTGAGTGGATGATGATGTCATTTTTTTAAGTGAAAACAATGAAATATATGTGCCATCTCTGCCTTTTCTCCTCCCTCCTCTTTCTTTTTTACTGGTCTTAAACATGACATATTTTGACATTTGGGTCACAGTCCAAATGGACTTAAGAATCCGTCATCTCTTTTCTGCCCTGTGGCTTTGTAGAATCAATGTGGTATGTACTTGTCTGTCTCTTTATACCTAGTTTTCTTCTTCCTTAATAGGTCTACTGTTAAACAAGTCCCTGCTGTTTTTAAAATAGGACTTTGTTCTGCTCTTAGCCCCAAGACCCCTTAGTCATACAAAACCTTGTTCTGTGACTTCTGTTCATTTGTTTTCCTGTTTGGAGATTTTATTTTCCACTTTCTGTTTCTCCTTCCTCTGCTGCTGATGCTCAGCCTGTGAGCAATTGTTTCACTCGTGCAATATTACACAAAGGAACAAGGTAAATGGCAGCATATATTTTCTTCCTCACAGTTCTACTTCCCTTCAAAATATAAATAAAGCCCACAAGAAATTAATAAAGTAAGCAGCCAAAATAAACTATTTTGAACACAATTTTTACCCATAAATAAAGCAGAACTTTTCTGTAGTTTCCTATTGGATTTTCACTTTGCTTTCCATCTAAAATAGGTATCAGATACCATGGTAAAGTGTGGTGGCATTAAAGTAGTTATACAGTAAGAGACAAAACAAAAGCACCGTATTTTCTGGAGATCACAGTTATTCACAGAATCACATAGTTTTCTATTCTCTTATGCTATCCGCCGGTATGCTTACCTGTGATCCTATTTGGGAAAGACTGGATATGTACTTCAGTGAAAGACAAGGAGAACCTCACTGCCTAGAAAAGAAGTGTCGAATCAATGCCTACGTGTGATGGAAGGGAACGTTACAATATGGTTTTAGTAGTTCCTCTGCATGAAAGTGGTGTAAAAACTGATATGAGAGTATTTTCAACAGTGAAAGACATACTGCTCTTTTCTTACTTGATAGAAACTCTGTATAAAGGACAAATTTTACATTAATTTCTTTATCTAAATTTCTTCTGCATCAGTGAGAGACGATTATTTGCTTCTTTTTGCTGCTCTGCACTTCCTAAGATGACATTGCATAGTGGTTTCTAAGGGGTTGCTCTGCTCATTTTGCTTTTAGATTATATTTGCAAGGATGTGAGGGAGGAAGCGCATAATATGAAGGTTCTAATAAGAAAATTTGCACCTTGTGAATCTGAAAATTTTTCTTGGATTAAAATTCAGTCATTTCCAAATTCTGAGCATTTCTTCTGAATTCATAGATGACTGAAAGACCAAAAGTCTAGCATAAATCTGAGTAACCTGTTAAATGCTTCACATGAAAGAATGTTCATCTCGCTGCTTGTATTTTTGAATGTTATTGATTCATGTTAGAAATGTAATAGGGCACATATGAAAATAGCGCATTTTAAATTTCTTTCTAGTGTAGCACAACAATATGGTAAGCATTCTCAAAATAAGAAACTGTATTTATAGTTTCCCCATAAATACATATGTAGGTCATTCTTGAACAATGAACAATTATATGGAAAGAGAATAGAAAAGTAAAATGTGTAGTTCAGAATACAGATGGATATTTTCCTCTCTTCTCAAACTATCATCAAAGTTATTCATTCAGGATTTTGCTATTTTTCTAGAATACTAGTGGTACATTAAAAGAAAAAAAAAGTTTAAGGATGATTAAATAACAAAAATACCAAATAGTTTCAACAAAGAAGAAAGAAAATTAATTCAGTGCCGTTTGTTTTTTGCAATTCTATACTAGCAGAAGGATTGATTTGTGATCAGAAAAAGTAAAAGTGTTGTTTGGTTAAAATCAAAATCTCTCAAGCTTTGAGAGATGTCACAGTGGTTTCTGCTCTTTTTTTATTCATGACTGTTTCTGCTTTTCTCCCTCTTCTCTAGAACAGAGATGCAAGCTAATATATGCTGGTTAAAATTTATGCCAGTGTCACTTCATATATTGTGATTTTTATTTTTTTTAAAATCACTATTAACGAAGGAAACTGCAAGAAATTTAAACATAAGAAAAAAAGCTTTACTTATACTGGTATCTGATCACCCTCATAGGTTTCCTAGACAGATTGTAGAGTCTCCATTCTTGGAGATGTTCAAAACCCAACTGGACACGGTCCTGGGCAACCTGCTCTAGTTGACCTTGCTTTGAGCAGAAGGATCAGACTAGAGACCTCCAGGTTTTAATAGTTCCGTACTGTGGTGAAAGAGCCTGGCTTCTGTATTTGGAGATAATTTTGCAGTGATCTTGGTGTAGTCTGCATATGTGCATTAAAGGAACTTATTACCATACAGTTCTTCAGATTATGACGAAGGACATATTTTATTAATAAGTCAAATCAAGAAAGCCTATTAAGTTTTGTGTGTTTATATTTTGAGATCAATGTGAGTTTTTTAACTTAATTTCACACTTAAACTCTGAAGGAGAATAACTAAATATCATCTCATCAGTGTTCTTTATAAAGATTAAATAATTTATTAGAAATTTCAGATGTGTACATGTTTCCAAACATTGTGTTCTAATTGTTTTCAATTTTTTTTTTTATTCAACTGCTTGATTATATAGCTAATACACTACCTTATTATCTTCCGCAGATCTGAAGAGGGAAGCCAGTATTTGTCATATGCTGAAGCACCCCCATATTGTTGAACTATTGGAGACATACAGCTCAGATGGAATGCTTTATATGGTCTTTGAGTTGTAAGTTTCTCTCTTTGATTTTACCTTTCTTTGTTGTCATTTGCTAAATAAAGTCCTAAAAGTATGTCTGCTTCCACTTGCTTGTTTTGTAGCTCAGAAGTCTTGAGTGCTGTGAAAAAATTTATTTCTGGCAAGTACAGGTTGTCCCAAATAAAAAAAAGTTACCGCACCGGCTAAGTGGCTAATATCAGGCTGATTCTTTATAGCATGCTTTCTAAAGGCAGACATGCTGTTCATTGATGGCTGCTGTGTCCCTAATAGGGTACCTGAGAACGAGTTGAAAATCTGCTGATAGTCATCATCTTTGGGTAGCCAATGGTATTATATTCCAGTTGTGAAGTTTTGTTTGTTTTTTTCTAGACTATTGTTTCTTTTGCGCTGCTTCTCCTTTACTAGATAAGAAAGTAAAGCTTATTGGAGTCTTCAGGTATTCTTGTAAATCGATATACCTGTTCACTTCATACAAAAAGAGGCATTTGTCTAAAAGATATGTTTTGGAAGCTTAAATGTAAGAGTTTAGTTACCATTGTCATGTGGAAGGATGAACAAAACATGACTTTTCAGCAGTGTACAGGTATTTTTAATCAACAACGAGAAACAAAACGGGGGGCAGCCCCTAAATCTCCACATTCCTTCTTTGAGGGAAAATTATTAGTCCTTCTTGAGTTAGGTTTTAGCTAACTGGGAAGGACAAAAACAAACATGCAGAATACTAATTGTGCATCTTCTGTGTTCAATCTTCCTTCTCTTCTCTGTACCTACCAGCTCTTTTTTTTATGTTCCCCATATATGCATTCCTAGCGTGTCTGGGCATATGTGTTTATACCTCTTTAATTTCTCTGATCTTCCTGCATTATGTTTTCTAGTGCATTTAGCCTGCTTACATTGGAGAAAGCCACATCATGCCAGTGTGTTAGGTAGAATTGGCATGTCCACTAGAGCCAATATTTGACTTGAGATATGCACTTAAAAAAGAATTCTCACATGTTAGTTTTACCATTGAGGTAGAGAAAAAGTTAGGTGGTAACAGAAAAAAAAATGATGTAAAGCTGAAAATTGTTGCTTGAAAGTCTTCTGCTTTTTTTTTTCTAGGTAAGTTTATAAACTTATGATTGTGTGAAATAATTCTGTTATGCTTTCCTTTCTGTAAGTTTTGATTCAATACTGACTTTGTTTTTTATTTTGTAAATCCCAAAGCGTGGACCAAGGGGCTTTAATTATTGTATTATGAAATAATTATGTACACCTTGGGGAGACATAATGTGATAATTAACAAGATTTTGAAATGGAAAAAAGGTTTTGCTTCTATTTTTACCATGCCAGTAGCTCAGAAATATGAGACAAAAGCAGTAATTATTTTTTTAATGACAAGCCTATTACTTTTTATGTATACAAACATAAATGATAAGTCTGAACAATTAGGATTACTACACAAATACTGTACCTGACTTCAGGCCACGTGAAAGAAGGAAATATGAGGCTAAATTATTTGAAGGATAATAATTCTTTACCATCTCCTATGTCCTTGTCTCCCTTGTACACTACAAGACATCACTCTTTTGTAACAGTGATAGAAAATGAGACAGTAGGAACACCTGTGCTCAAAACGTAGCAGGGAATGGAAGAGTTGTGGGCACAATGTGTTATGCTGGAGGGGATGCTTTGGTAAAGTGATTTAACAGAAGACTGGTGTTTGCTGCATTGTCTGAGTTGGATTGGATTAGTGACATACTATATAATTGTGACCATAATAAGAAACCTGTAATGAGTAGAAAAGCATCTATATATTTGTAGGTAATTTATTTTCCCTCGTACTGCTTTCTGTTCGTTATGCTATTATTATAACAAACTTAACTGCTTTGCAACAAAGTTCTGTCTACAGTGATAAAATATATTTTATTAGGGTCTGGTTATTCTGTGGTGACAGAAAAGGGGAAGACAACACAGATCTGCAGAGGAGATACAAGCCCAGCTGGTGATGGGCTGTTTGTGGACCGGCAGATGCTTTGCATGAAAATTAATTCAGGTCCAGCACATGAAATGCACGCAATAACCAAACCTAAAACTTTGTGCCATCAGTTGCACATAAATGACACATAGGTCCATTACTGTTTCATAAGCTCTGAGCTACATGGAGCAGCTGCTAAAATGACCCTGAATATCTTGCCAAATCTATTGTTATGAAAAAGTACAAGTTAAATAAGCAAATGCGGCATATATCTATAACACAAGATTGTACCACTCAGGAAAAAATATGATCTGTGCCCAATTTTGAAAACTTGTTACAATAAACATTAAAAAAATCAAGTCACAATTCACAGAAGCACTGATGAACATGAACAGTAGCAGTGAAGTTAAACACCAAAAAATTAGCTGTGTTTTTAACCACTGTTTATACACAAATTCGAGCATTCTTTAGAATGGGGTCATCATGTCACGTTATCAGTAGGTTGCCGTTAGCGATTAGGTACTGCTGTAATAAACTGCACAGAAGCAGGTGGCCGTAATAGATGAAGTGCATGGGTAGAGTAAGAAGCAGACCCTGTCCCAGAAAGTCTTATTCTTAAAGTAAAATTATTATTTTAAAAGTATTTAGAAGTTATTACATCATAAATGAGAGAGTATGTGCCTGTGCCAAGTGATTTCCCCACACACACACCCCAGCTGCTCCCCAGAAGGGTAATGGACTCTCCGCTGATGGAAGAGATCCACTGGAGGCTCTAGAGAGACCTTGCATCTGAGATAAGGCCAGCTCTAGTCTTTATCATACAGTCGCAATTTTCTTTCCCATTCTGTGGTGTTATTTGCTGACAGCTGTATATCAAGTGATTCATCATTACTCGAGTTAACTGTGACCTTTTACCTAATACAAGCATGTAGTCAATAGAAGTACATCAAACAGTTATATTTTACAGTGTCAAAACAGATGAAAGCAATCCCTTTTTTTAAGTCTGTGCCTTGCAAAGAACAACATAATATGCAAAACTCTCCTGCTATTTAAAAATTCCATTTATGAAATGGGGTGCAATCTGATTCCTTTCATATTTGTTCAATAATGTGCTATTCTAGACAGTGCTGTCCCTGTCACATGATGTTTGCTTGGTAGTTTATGCATGGGAGGGGGGAGGAACACTGGTTTTACATAGAATGCTATTTTCTGTTTGGTATGTAACTATCACTATTGCTTTTATATTCTATTGCTTATTACATTTTTTTTTCTAATGACCATTGGTCTTTATCAATGAGAATACTTTGAGAAGGGTCAGCTACTTGCAATATTTCTAAAATAAAGCAAATATTCCATTTGAAGTGTCTGAAAACCACGTTTTAGAGTTAGAGTACGTTAGATGCAGTTTATCCTCAGTATAATCAAAGTATGTGGACTGAGAGTACTTACCTTTCATGCTGAAGAGCTCAGATACATAAGTAGTGAGTGAATTGCAGATACCTTAATATCTGGTCATTTGCAGAATATTGTCTCACCACTATACATAGGTGGGTTTGCTTTTCTTAGTGCATTCTAAGAGAGATTTATCTCTTGGGACATTAGAAGAACTGATCTTATTTAGATTTACCAGTTAGGCTGTATATATATATGTATGTATATAGTTATATACATATAACTTTGCCATTTAACCTAGCTAACGTGTAAAAATGCTTTAGTTTTAAAATCTCAAATTCATAAAAGCAGTACTTTAAAATGGTTGCAGTTACTTAGGTTTACGTTAACCATAAGCTGATGAGCATTTAAATGACAGTACATTCAATCATGCGGCTTTGTTGAAGTGTTAAGGAAAAAAAGAGGGGAAAAAATGAATGCTATCTATTTATTCTGCTTTGTTACAATACTGTGAAATAGCACAGCTTCTTAGTTTATGGAGTGAATTTTTTTTTTTTTCATTATTTTACTTAATCATGTTAGGTTTCCAGTTATGGTTTTATATTTAAATGCAGTCTCACCTGTAGTCCTTCATCTTTTATATTACTTTACTGTACTTTTGTTCTTTCATACTTGCATAATGCATTATCTAGGATAAAAATAAGTCTTAAATGTTAACTTTGGAAAGTAAAATCAAAAGAAACTAGAATCTGTATTTTTCACACCAAAACAGGTTGCTGTGATTACAGAAAGAAAACAGTGTCAGATGCTTCTAGGTTTAACATTTGGGCCAGACTTTCAAAATACCCAACAAAAGGAAAAACTTTCAAATTCATTTTGAAAAGCTTACAGTACACTTAGAGAAGTCATTAAATTAGAGATTCTCTCTGTCCTAACTTCAGATGTTTAAAAATTATACTCTAAATCTGAGGCATCTCTGTACGTGCTGTAAGAAAACAGTGTCAGATGCTTCTAGGTTTAACATTTGGGCCAGACTTTCAAAATACCCAACAAAAGGAAAAACTTTCAAATTCATTTTGAAAAGCTTACAGTACACTTAGAGAAGTCATTAAATTAGAGATTCTCTCTGTCCTAACTTCAGATGTTTAAAAATTATACTCTAAATCTGAGGCATCTCTGTACGTGCTGTTTTTTCCTGTGGACTGAAAGGGAACCTAAAGTGACTAACTCTAATTTTAAATGCTTTAAGGCAATGAAATTCCACCAAGTATTAAATATTCTGATATCAAACTCTTTGACACAAAGGCAGATTTTTTTTTACTTGATAAAACTCATGTTTACATTGTGTTTGTATTGGGGATTTTTTTGTTCTTTTTTCAATGTGTTATGCATATTCTGTACATCGTAGCCTCGTTACTTGTGGACGCAAAGTTGATGCAGTTACCTGGTGCTGGGTATGCTGTTTCTCTTTTGTCCCCGACAGCCTGTGAACTGTTGACTGATTACAGTCAAAGGAAGTGATAGAGAATTTAAAGCTAACTTATGTTTGAGGAAAGAGATGTCAGGTTTTCATGTTACATTTGCTTAATATTTGTTGATTTCATGCATTTGATATTCAGGAATTAATAGGAAACCAGACTTCGTTAGTTTTAATGCTTAAAGAGCAATCTTTGACGGTTTCCTGTTGACAAGGCCAGACTTAGAAATCAGGATTTTTATCTTGGATGAAATTTTGGACCTTTTATAATAAGTAGCAAAATTTGGCAGAGCAACTGAGAGTTCAGAGCATCGAGACATTGATGCATTGAAATTTTGGCATCGAAACTTTAATTATCACAGGCTAATAAGTTGCACTGTTTTAGCAAAGCTTCAGAAGACCCACCTTTAAGCAAAATTGACTGGTAGAAGTCAATGTAAAATGTTAATGCATATACTTGTATTTTCAAGAGTTTGTATAAATATTAATTAATTCACACAGCATTGCTATAAAGTGAGTATTTTTGTACGGCCTCATGATACTCTCTGACATATGGAGGTTTTAACATTAAATTGGAGTATGGATTAAAGATTTCAGGTTAGGTACAGGACTACTTTTATATTACCACCAAAACCAGTGCTTTTTAAGGATGCATATGTTCTTTCTTTAGTGCTATTTAATAATCAGGTTGGACCATCACTATGAAAACACTAGTAGAAAACTGTTTCCAAGCATACCTATTTAGAATGACTTACTCCTCCTAACATCATCTTCTGCACTATGATTTAGGAATTAAGTATTACTCAGTGAAGGTTGTCCATTGTTTGTGACTAAATGGAATGACTCAGTTTATGAAAAGCACTAAAATTCATCTCTTGGCTGCTAGCAAAGTTGTAAAAACGTCTCAATCTAAAGTACTGAAAAGCCTCTAAACAGGTGCTGAGAAGGTAAACTCAGGAACATCATTTAATTATCTGGAATGAGCTAAACCCTGGAATATATAAGAAGTAAGAGTTTCTGTACTTTTTGGTCTTAGTTTTCAGAGGTTACTTCATAGGGCTTCAAAAAAAGTTCAATACTGTATTTTTTAAGTTAATTTATGGCAGTTTATTTGTAGTAAGGGAAGATGGCAAGTATATAAAAACTGTCCAACTGAAGGAAAAAATGCCATTGTGCACAGACCTTTAACATACATGGTACAAGACTCAGTAAACTCAGTTACGAGCAGTGTGCCAAGTCTTTCTTCTTTTTTTTTTTTTTAAATAATAATTCAATTCCCTAAAGCAGTGCTTCTCAAACTTTCTGATTCTTCATCAATAAATTAAGTTGTAGGCCACATCTTATTAGGTCATCTGCAAATTCAAAGCTATCATACCCCAGTATTAAAATGTAGATCTCTTCTGAAGTATACTGTCTATTCTTCAGAGTGACTATTAGCCTCAGAACATATTTCTGCATTGAATATGACTCAGGAGTAAACTTTGTGGGCAGATTGCAATTTATCATCAGCTTTGTGTGGAATAGTAGAAAGATTTTCGAGGTGCACAGTCATCTGCAAATTCAAAGCTATCATACCCCAGTATTAAAATGTAGATCTCTTCTGAAGTATACTGTCTATTCTTCAGAGTGACTATTAGCCTCAGAACATATTTCTGCATTGAATATGACTCAGGAGTAAACTTTGTGGGCAGATTGCAATTTATCATCAGCTTTGTGTGGAATAGTAGAAAGATTTTCGAGGTGCACAGTAGCACTGATCAGAGCTATGCAAAGAAACATTTATCCAAAGGGATGTGATCCAGGCACAGTTCTGCTAAAAATATGGAAAAATCAATAGTAGAATATGGGAAATTGAGGGACATAGTTCATATTGATACCCAAAACAATTCAGATGTGGTGGTGGTGTCTGTTAACTCCCTCTTCAGAGTTGCTTTAGCTGGCACTTTCAGTCTAAATACTATAAAGTGTCCCAGTCAGTTTATGTAGCTTCCATGAGTGCCCTCCACTGGTATCAGGTGATTCTCGCTCAGATTATGAGTGTGCTGTAATTTTACCAACTTTTTTTGCATCATCCACTTATGTCTTCAGCATGTATATATCTCTGTGTGTTTATTTTAGTGGATTTTAACTTATCTTAATTTTTTTATTTTTATGGTTTTCACATGCCTAGTGCTGATAGCCCTTACAAACCCTTGAGACTTCCTGAACTTTCATTTCATCGGTATCTCAAAACTTTAATGCTCTTGCATCACATAAGCCTTTCAGTTTCTGCAAAGTCATCTTTTAAGTGGTTGTGATATTGCTGAGTTTTTAGTCTGTTAGTCCACTGAATTTTCTGGGGTTTCTTATAACTGAGGCAGACTCTTGCTTTTGCAGCCTCAGCTAGATAAAAGTCTAATGAGATTTTCAGATAAAATTCAACATCAGGCTGATACAAGCCCTATTTATACATAAAGAAAAATCTACTCTTAAAATAAAATTTTTGCCTTGAAAAAGTAGTCAGTTGGAGATTAAAATATACCTGCTGCATATTTGTGCTTTTGAGATCAACAGAGTTCATCTTAATGGAATAAAACTTTCAAACATCACTGCTCACAGTCTGTAGCCGTTTTTAATATCATCATAATTTAAACTAATTGAAAAATATTTGCAAAAAAATTCAAGCCGCCACTTACTGGTACAAAATTTAAATGAAAAATGCTGGTGTGTATAAGTGGGAGGTAGAAATACATGTTAAAGACCATTCTGATTATAAATACCTTGTTTAATGGAAAAGTTGTGTAAAGGAATGACACTCGTGGCTCAGCGTCTCAGCAACTATTGATACTGTTAAAAATCTTGAGTGCCTCTGGATCTTTATTCATCTGTAGTTTATAACAAGTCAGAGTGAAATTAGTCTTCTAAAGGGTTCTGCTGTTTCATGAGAACACCACCTCATAATTTTTGGTAGTTAATCATACATTTTGTATGTTCTACAGTGCTTGGTGTTGCTCAGGTTTCAGTTTTGTTTCCCATCTAGCTGAAATAAATTGTTGGGAGGATGCATTGAAAGGGAGATTGACCTGAGGGTTTTTTTTCCAGTGAGCTAGCTAAATCCAGATTTGCGCTGTTCTCATAGAACCTGACCCCGTTGCCACTATACAGTACTATGTATAGTGCAGCACAGTATATCCTCTGTCTGAGTGATATTTAGCTATGTATACAGACTAGCTGTATGAAATTGAGCAAGACAGAAAAACTGCTGGGGAAAAAACCTGCAGAGGAATATATTGATGCAGTGATGAGCAGTCATGGTTTGGTAATATGGGTTTCCGATTTGTGGGGCTTGTTAAATCCGAAGATGTACCAGGTGCTGAAATAACTGGCCAGGAAATTTTCTTCCACCTACTTAGATGAATGTGCATTTCTTTTGGTCACCATTCTCTCTTGTAGTTCTCAGTGCTCTATCCACGTGACAGTGTATTCTGCATGGGGATACCTTTTGGATTTATTTGGGAATTAAAGCTCCTGCATATTGCTTGTGACTCCCTAAGAAGCTGTTTTGCATTGCAGGTGTGTAACAAAGCAAAAGTGATTGTATGCTGACATTCTGGATAGCTTACCAAAATGGCCCTGATAATGTTGGCTTTCTAGATACCTTGCAAATTCTGCTTTTTTTCCCCCCTTGAGTCTTTGGTGGAGAGGTAAAAGAAAAGGTGTGAAGGCTGAAAATGACATGCTACAATCGATATTTCTGCAAGTGCCTTGTTAAGCATGAATTATAATACATGATTTTTATTGTTCCTGTTAACTCTTGTTACTCTCTCCTTGCCCCATCAAGCAATGAACATTTTTAGATACAAATCTGCCTTAGGTTACTTACAGGAGAAAGAAAAGGAGGGCAGTTATGCCACACCAAGCTGTTTTGGTTTTAGAGAAACGGTAGTCTAATTTTAGCCTAAGGACTATTAATATATGTATATCTAAAAGTGTTATACTACTCATTGTGGGAAGTTAGGTTATCAGAAAGACTACAGACAATTAGGGAGAAAAGGAATAAAGTATCAAGTATCAGAGCTAGTGATACAGTATGTGTGCTGTCGCTGTTTTCAGGTGCCTTCGGTGAGGCTGAGAGGTGTAAAATATCTTCTTGGCTCCGTAATTATCCTTATGAGAATGCTAACTGGAAAGGCTATACCACATTTATAGAGTATTTTTTAAAGTCTTCATTTAAAATTCAGTTTGAGTAGGATTTTTGTATAAAAAAGTCTTTATTATAGAGTTGCGCTTGTAATGCTTTTAAGAACACAGAATGTAATATCATGCATTAATTATTAACTTGGAGAGCTTTCTTGTACAGGGCATTGACTTTCTGCTGTCTTGCACACCTTGTTCAATGAGCAGTTTAAGCAATAGAAGAAATGTTTGGTTTTGCTAATGTTTTGAGAGAACTGTTATATGACCTGAGGGGCATGAAACGGTTAACCTGTGGCTAAGCCATATTCTATTAGATTACCTATTAAATGCTGTTTTAGTTAGTAATGCATTGTACATGTATCCAGAGTATTTTATGTAAATTTGTATAAGTCGACTAAATAGATTTTTTTTTTGGGGGGGGGAGCATTTTTATGTAATTGATTGTAGTTATCTGTCTTAAGCATTTTTCCCTCTTTTTACCTGTAGTATGGATGGAGCAGATCTGTGTTTTGAAATTGTGAAGAGAGCAGATGCTGGATTTGTGTACAGCGAGGCTGTAGCCAGGTATGTATTATAATTTTAGTTAATCCCACAGGTTAAATGGGAAAGAATGGAATATACTGTTGTACAATCTGGTAGCTAAAAGTTGGAATAGTAGAAATAATCCTGTTTCTACAGTCTGAATGTTTATTACAATAATTCGCATAATAAAAGTAGAATTTTGGAGCATTTTATCATTTACTTAATGACATACTTAATTCTCTTTCTTTACCTTTTATGGATCTCTCACACAATGGCATCAGGTGACTTGCCTGACAGGTGTGAGTTTTATTGGTCTTGTTAGATGGAGTCGTCTTTTTTTTTTTCTTTCTTCTTTTTTATATATCACTTTATTTATGGTCACTTCAACTTTTCACTTATGAGGTAAACTAAAATCAAAGAGTCTATATAATTGCAGAAGGACAACAAAACCCAACATCCTAGTGGCATGATAATTGAGCTTAAAGCCCATGAGATTCTTTGTTTGCTTTTCTTGACGCTGCAGATTTTTTAGCATCATAGAAGCCAGGTTGGAAGAGACATCAAGAGGTCTCTGCTTCAACCTCCTGCTCAAGGCAGGGTCAACATTGCGTTTGGATCATGTTACTCAAGGCTTTGTCCAGTGGGGTCTAGAAAACCTCCAAAGATGGAGATTCCACGTCCTCCCTGGGCAACTTGATCCAGTGCCTAATTACGTTCCTAGGGAAAAACGTTTCCCTATAACCAGCTGGAACCTCCAGAGGACAAGGATTGCCTCCCTTAGCCCACTAGTAATGTTCTGCCTGATGCAGCACAGGATGCTGTGGGCTTTCTTGGCTTTTTAGTATGGTCAGTAATCTGTTACGGCATCCTTTGGACACAGGGGAGAAAGAAGTTAGTCTTCAATCTGCATCAAGTAAGCCAAGACCTTGGTTCTATCCCTTTCTAGATAAATCGGGCACTGATACTCACTTGTTTCCTTTCTGTGTTTTGTTATAAAAAAACCTGAAGGGTCCTGACTTCCTTGTCATATGAAGCAGAATTATTGAATATTTGAAACCTTTACAAAGTGGAAAATGCAGATTTTTCTTTCTAATTTTCCTTGGCTTCAATCAGAACAATCCTCAAACTTTAGGTTTTATTATTTATTACTATAAACACAAACTCCATTCTACTGAACTCTGTATATTTAAGGTTAAGTTGGTTGATTAGTTTTATATAGTTTGACTCTTAAAACTTAGTTTGTTGTATGTGTATAGTAATTTTTCCTGCAGGTTTGTCATGTGTGATGTCTTTGTTCTTTCAGTCATTACATGAGACAGATATTGGAAGCTCTACGTTACTGTCATGATAATAATATAATTCACAGGGATGTGAAGGTAAGGGGGTTTAATTCTTTTTTTTCTTCACAATAATACAAACTACTGAATTTTGATTTCTGGAATTTAGAGGAAAGGGGAAGCTGTAGAAAAGGAAGCTGTATTTGCTGAGTGTGTGTTTACTCTTACTGTGTCATGTAAGATTAAAGCCCATCTCTAATTCCATCAATATAGAACATTTAGGAGGTCTTTATTCACAGATTACATATGCATTTGATTGCAGCTTACCTTGAAACTCAGTTTAATTTTTAGTTTTTGAATATTCAGATGAAATCTGCTTGCATTTTTTTTCATGTTAGGAAAATGTGTATATAAATTAATTGCATAAATTAAACCGGAGTTGGTAGATTAATGGCATCGTTTTGACAGCATAATGACAGTCTTCATCCAAACTAAGATTTCAGAGAGATGCACATACATAAATGCTACAATATTGGTAGTAGTATCTACTTTTTGCAAGCAGTCGTAAACATTTATTATTGTGAAAACTTCTCTAATACAAACAAGTTTGGGAGGAGAAATACAGTGTTTAAGAACAGTCAAGCTACATGCTCTTTCTGATCTGATGAAATTTGATGGATATTTATGGAACTAGTTTATCCCAAAGTACTGTAATGTAAGTAATTGGGAGTTTTAATAGTAGTATCTACTTTTTGCAAGCAGTCGTAAACATTTATTATTGTGAAAACTTCTCTAATACAAACAAGTTTGGGAGGAGAAATACAGTGTTTAAGAACAGTGTATGTACATGCTCTTTCTGATCTGATGAAATTTGATGGATATTTATGGAACTAGTTTATCCCAAAGTACTGTAATGTAAGTAATTGGGAGTTTTAACCTAAGTGGGTTTGACTCTCTTCAATTTGAGCATACGTATTCTTTGTTAATGTCATTGTCTAAGATAGTTATTCCCACTTCGTCTTCTCTAAGAGTTTGCTTTTATCCAAAGTGAGTCAAGCACTATAGGACTTAATGAAAATTCTAACGAGCTCTGATAGTGCAGTTTGAGAAGTGAATCTTGGGGTTTAGTGAATAGAGAAGATTGAGAGAGGGTAAGCTGTGCTTCAAACTCCTACAGGTGATCTGTGAAGGAAGAGAGTACGGACACTGAACTGATGATTTTCATTTAAGGAGTCATTTGGTCTTGCATACGCAGGCATTGCAGACCTTTCCCAATCTCTTTCTCCTTTCCTTCTAAAATCAAGAAAATTATTCCATGTAATAGGCTTTTTTTTAAGTTTGGTATTTTAAAAGTAGTTTCTTACAGCAAATTCTAAAGATGGCCTGGTAAAATGTCTCATCTTGTTCTGTCTTGACAGTTCTAGATTCTTTTAATTGTTCATTTTTGGTACCACATGAGAATTTCAGAATTAATATCATCTTTATGTTACTGTGTCTTCCTGAAAGCTGCATCTGTTTTTGTGGGACCATGTTATTGAATGAAAACAAATTTCCGTTTCAAGGGCCTCTGAGGGACGCTCATTTTACTGAGTGTAAAATGGGGATTTATTTTGCAGCTTATCCAGTCTGAAAACTTTAAAATCACCATTTTTATTAAATACCATCCTTAGAAATAAACCTGTTCAATTACATGAGTGAGTAAGAATTTTTAATGTATCAGTCTAAAGTAGTGTAAACCAACGGACAGTTTGGCAACAGCAGTGCAGAAATATAACTATAGGGTTTGGGTGTAGAACATATTAAGCTAACTGCAATATCCCAGCTCTAGATGTCACTGTAGACATTGTTTTGAAAGGAAGTAGACTAAGTGACCAATTTCCGAATTATCTGAATGGATTAAAGTGGATTAACAAAAATCTGTAAAGTTGATACAGTCATACTACATTTTTTCCCTCTTAAGCTTTCTGTGAATGTTATTTTGAACTGCAGAATGCTTGATCATCATCTGATGCACAGGAAAATTTGCACCTTACAGTCCCTGTAAGAATTAGGTGTCTTCTAGCCACTTTTTGTGCTCCCTTAGCTCTCAACTGATTAGGAAGAGTTAGACAGGAATACTTCAGTTTGCTGTAGTCTGGTGCCAGAAACTTCACTTGGCTTGTGTAAGTGACAAGTTCTACCAAAGCTTCTGGAGCACTATGACTGCAGCCTATGGTAAACTCCTGTATGCTCAGATTCACCTCCAATGACAGATACAAAACATGAAAACTTTCACAAGATGGCCTGTAGTTGTCTTAATTTCCTTCACTGCTCTGTGAGACCAGACGTTTCTTGAGCCTCTGTACATCATTTGACCCCCTTCAACATTGCTTAAAGGCTTTATAATCAGTGACAATTGCACTTTTGCTTCACCTTCAATTAATGTGATCCAGCATTCATTCATTGCTTGGAAGTTGGATTGTGTAATAAGGAAAGTAGAAAATGCTAATGCAGGAAGGTGGAAAACTCAAGACAGCTATGCATCAGAAATGTGAATGTCAAGAACTTTTTCCCTTACCACAACATTTATTCCTATTCTGCCAACCTAGTGATATAGGACTCAGCCATTCCTTTTATTCTTTCAGAACCTTGCTGTGTCAGAAATACCCAGAAGATGGCTACCAAAAGTAGCAACATTGAAATGGGGTCTTTTCCAATATAGAATGTTATTACACAGTAGTTTGTATACAGAATTATCTTTATGGAAGAGAACAAAAAAAGGGAGTAATGTGGGTCTGAAATGAGATGCTTGTCTTTTTCCATAAAACCCTTGCTAGAGTTTGAGTACCATTTGTCACTGAAGTCAGCCACTTTCTCTTGAGCTGTCAGTATTAGACAATAATGAAAGTATTTTGTGAATATAGTCATTAAAAAGTTATGAGTGGGAGAGGACCTTTAAAACAGGACAAAGAAATAGGAGAAAAATGGCTTATCTCTTTCTTCCAAACGTCTACTTCACTATATTCTGTCCTGCAAAATAGTGTTTTCTCTTACTTCACCTTCAGGAATAAGAAAGTAACAAATTGGGTTAACTCTGCACTGAAGTGGTTTTTCTCTTAATATAAATACAACTGAAGATAGTTCTCTTGTATACGACAACACATTTATTACAGGCAATAATTCATGCCTCGAGATTTAATGGAACTAAAAACAAGTAACCAAAATGTGCTCTATAGCTGTAATCTTTCTTCAAGAAAGAGAAAAATTAATAGTATGCCTCTGCAACTCTTAACTGTGAAGGATACCACTGATCATTGAACTTCCTTAGGTTCTGTGCTATAGAATTATTTTAATAATTATGATTTTAACAGCTGAAAGTGGTGGTTTTGTTATAAATAGGTGAACTTGAATATTTCCAGTCCCTATGGAAGTTAATGTGGTGTAGAGTACCTAAAGCAGCGTTGTGCATTTAGCGCAGTCACATTTGGTCAGCATTCAATATTTTGAGTTGTTACATTCTCAGTGTGTGGGAAAAGTTGCTTTATCTTGTCTTGACAGTTTCACTGAGTTACCTGCTAGTAAGAGGATAGACTAACATTGATCTTGGTAGAAGACTTTTGTGCTGGTTACTGAAAGTAGAATGTGATTTAGCTCAAGAAATAGACTGTTTAAGCATTGTGTAAGTTACGAAGCAGGACAGTGTTCTATAAAAAGTGCATTTCTTCAGTGTTTATTGCAGATTTTTTCACCTGTTCACTTTTGCAATAACTTCAATGGAATGTTTTTTTATCAGTAAAACATCAAAAGGTTTTACAATCTTCAGTTAGCCTATATTGTGATGCTTATGTAGCATTTTATGTAGTTGCCAAAATCTTGTTATAAAAATACCTTTTAATATAATTGATACAAGAGTAATTTAATCACATCAAGAGCTTTAATTGCTGGGGTTTTAGCCTTAGTTCGCTCCAAATTCTCCAACTTTGTTCTGTGATTTCCATCTAGTTTTCTTGTATGTGTTTCTGTGATCAGTAAAATGTTTGGTGTGCAACTGGAGTCAGGGCAAGCTTGTTGCCTAAAGGTAGACAGCCAAAATTTTTATTACAGGTTTATCTCAGTAGGTATGAATGCTTGTTTCCAACGTGTGGTCATCTAAATAGGTAGAACTGCTAAAGCAAAAGTATACGGATTCTGCCTTCTCTGCTGTAAGATTCAGTTCAGTATTTCCGTGACTGGAAGTAAAACCACGTTGTCCAGAAAGTAGGACTAAGCATTATGCACTATGTTGTGTGTCATATACAAATCTCAGTTGGTCCAGGTGACTTGAGACTTGATCTGTGAATAGACTTCCATGTTGATTTATGTGCTGTACAGAACTTAATTAACCATACAAATTCTGAGAGCGCACTCACCACTTCTGTCTTTCATTGCCTAAACTACTTGTAGTTAGGCACTTCAGATTTTGCCAGTAGAGTTCAAGACTCTTATACTTCTGCTTTTACGTATATATAGAAAATGAGTAAGGCTTGTTCATAGCTGTTTATGTATATTTATGTAAGTGTGTATTCAACTACATAAAAAATAACCGGAATAGAAACTGTTCTTTAAGACCATCTTCTCTTTCCAGTCTTTGAATATCCAAAACAAGAAATCTGTTGCATGTTACTTTCCTTCTACACTTTTCATTTTGGCATGGAACCTCTTTTATGCTTTCTGGGGGCAGTCAGTAATAACTGGTGCTTTTTATGTATTTTCTAGAAGTTATTAGATCCTTGAGATCCAGTAGTAACTGCTTTGTGAGGACTTCATTACATATTAAATTGTTAAAAGGTTATTAAGGCTGCAAAATCAATAGCAGAGGTAGAATTAAGGTGTCCTATCTGGCCATGTTTTTCTGAGGAGCACTTCCTCTTTCAATGCGGAAGTTAAGAGGCTCCAACAATAAAGCTTTCAGTATTTTTTCCTCAATGGTTCTTCAGGCGGTACTTCCCCCCAACCCCTTGTTTATGTCCACTCCTGTATATATGCTTCCTATCTGAGTCCCCATTTCTTCTTTTGTCCTGCCCTTTTCCTAGTGTACTGTTAGCTGGCTGCTGGGTGTTCAGAAGCAGTTTTGCTGAGAAGTATATTTATGCTGCTTGGCCTACTTAGAGCTCAACATCTACATGCTTTCTGATCAGGAAGTTTATATATTATTATATATTATTTATATAAGCCTACAGAGAATGGAAGCAAGGACAGGTAGCCTGGGAGGAATACAGAGAAATTGTCCGAGCAGCCAGGGATCAGGTTAGGAAAGCTAAAGCCCTGATAGAATTAAATCTGGCCAGGGACATCAAGGGCAACAAGAAAAGATTCTATAGGTACGTCAGGGATAAAAGGAAGATGAAGGAAAATGTGGGCCCTCTCCAGAATGAAATGGGAGGCCTGGTTACCTGGGACACGGAGAAGGTGGAGGTAC
>NW_008795695.1:15209640-15221023 GCF_000699145.1 Aptenodytes forsteri
TAGCAGGGCCTGTTGTGACAGGACAAGGGGGAATGGCTTTAAACTAAAGGGGGGTAGATTTAGGCTAGATATGAGGAAGAAATTTTTTACGCTGAGGGTGGTGAAGCACTGGCACAGGTTGCCCAGAGAGGTGGTGGATGCCCCATCCCTGGAAACATCCAAGGTCAGGTTGGACGGGGCTCTGAGCAACCTGATCTAGTTGAAGATGTCCCTGCCGATGGCAGGGGGGTTGGACTAGATGACCTTTAGAGGTCCCTTCCAACCCAAACTATTCTATGATTCTATGATATTCCAGTCATTTGCCCAGCCAGTCAGAAAACATGTATCTGCTGATCGATGAGCTGGCCACCCATGCAGCACATTTGAATGGGTTAACCAGAAAGCAGACAGACACTTGCAGTCTTTTAAACTGCTTTGCAAACCATGTGCTGTTCATATTTGCCTTAAGATTTTGTGTTCTGTGCTATGGAAATGAATTACTTTATTTTTTATTATACAATTTACAAGTCACCTGCTAACTTCTGAGTTGGCACCAGGATGTCTAAGCGGTGAAGAAGTTTACCACATGAGCTGTGTTTTGCTGAAGTATTTCTCTGTCTCTCCCTCATGCCTTTCTGTTTTGGGGGATTTTTCCTCCATTAACTCTTCTGTCAAAAGCTAGACCCATGTATTACTCAATTTGTAGTTTCTCAAATTGCCTATATTGCACAAAAGCTTTTCCACTATTTAAAACCAGAAAAACTTTGATGCAATTAAAAAATTTAAAGGAGACATTGTCTTGAACAGACTGCATAGGAAAAAAGTAAAGTATATATAATTTTTTTTTGTACTATGTAGAAATGGTGGAATGGGATCTTGCTAAAAGTCTATCACAAAGTTATATCTGATTAGTGGTTCCCAAAGTTTCATCTGTTTTCTTGCCTTTTTGATAAATGCAGCACTGGGGAACAAGTGGTTGTGACTAAGAAAAGTGGAGAAAGAATGACTTAAGCCTATGCTACCGTCAAAAACTCTGTATTAAGAAAAACATCCACAGGCAGGCACTCTGCTGAGATATCCTAACAACTGCATTCCCTATTAAATGTATTTAAGGAAGGACAGAAGTAGTGGGTTCTCAGTTTGGGCCCATGCAAATTATAAGAACACATTGGTGGTAAACAGCTTTGCTCACCCAGACTTAGAGCTACTGATCTAAAACCAGTCATCTAAGCAGCACTGTGCCGTCTGGAGGACTTAAACTGCTCAAATCAGTCCTGCTGTAGGTACTTGGCCATTGGTTGTGTTGCGCAGTCGAACACCCACCTGCACAAACCAGCTTCCCACGCTTAAGGACTGTGTTTGCAGAGCAACTTTCCTACAGTGCTTTGTAGAATTAGGCCCTGAAGCTGCCCACTTAAGTTTTTTCCATAAGTTGTATGTTAAACATCACATGGGAATCCTGTGAAAGAAGCAATCACTAAATTCTATTATCACGGGTAACGTATGTTACCTATGATTTTCTGTCTTTTTCACTTGCATCTTTATTTAACTTCTGCAGAACATCAAGCAGCTGTCAGATTATATGAATTCTTGGGGTCCCCCCTAGAGAAGACCTAATATTTTGTGTCTACTGGCACTTGGGTTGGTTTAGTGTACCTGTCATGGAACTCAGTAGTAGGGTTGGGAAGACAGAATTGCTCACTACATTTTAGTGTGAAGTTTTGGGTGAGTGATAGGACTTCTCAGAATACATAGTATTTTATAGCACTTTTTACACTCAGTAAACTCCTCTTGGTCTCAGTTGCAGAGAAGATTGTACAAGGGAAAAGACCACTATGTAATCTTAAGTGTCTCCTACAGAAATGATTCAAAATAATTGAAATCTCTACTTAAGTCATCATGATATTCTAACTTCTACAGTTCAAAAAAAAAAAAACCAAAACCAATCACAAAACCTCCTGTTTTGCATTGCTCTCATACTGTTGATGATCATTAAATGTTTATCATTGAATATATTTTGTATACCAGTAAATAATAAGCATTTATGCCTTCCTAATTAAACCATAGAATTTACCTTACAAGATTAGACTAGGAGTATGGAAATTCCAGTGATTTGTATTGCCTTTTTTTTTTTTTTAAACCCTGAGTAGTACCAGAGGTTAGAAATAACTGCACGTATGCATTTCATCCTTTTTTTCTTCACTTAATATTATTGTACATTCAGATATGTTGCAATTCTGTAGATCTTTTGTGCTTTATGCACTCTTCTATAAATGGTCTGGATTTAAACATTGTTGTGAAGGAGGTGCCTCCTGGAGCAGCATGTGTTAATCCACCTTTGAAGTGGAATAAGTATGTACCAGTTTTGGGTGAGTATGGTATCCTGAGTACACAAAGGCTGCGTACCAATAAGGACGCCACTGCCTTAGCTGTTGAACATGACTGCCGTGGATAAGACTGCAAGACAAATCATTCCTGACCAAGCTACAGAGCACATACAAAACCCATTCTTCTCAAACATTAAGTAAAATCCTAGGCCACCAGAGTTTCTCTTCATCTGTGGATACTTCACCCCTGCAGGTTATCTGTCACCATCAAAACTTTCTCTTCAGAGTCACCCTGTTGCAGATGTAATTTCAGGAACACTGTGGCCATGATAGGAAATGTCAGAGTGGGGTGATAAATTAGTTAAATCTGAGATTTTAGTATAAAGTTAGTACTAAAGATTTAGTACAAATCTGTTATTTTAGTACAAAGCTGTAGTAAAGCTTTTTCTGTGAAGGCTAGAATTTAAAAAGTGCCTCATTTCTTAACACAGTTTTTTACTCCTAAAAAAACAGTTACTGTAGCAAAACCCTAATGTGATAGACATAGCTAAAGTAAATAATGGCATTTTTCAGTAACTTTGGAATAAGATGTCATCAAGAGCTTTTCTTTATGCACTGAAGAGTTTTAGTATCTCATGATGCATTCCCCATTAAAAAAAGGAATCAACCTTCTAGCGAAATACTCCTGAACAAAAAATACATGTTAATCTTGAATGTGTTCTATAGCTCTCTGTGCCTCCTTCCTTAAGCCTTTGATACGTGGTTCAGCCATTCCAGAGAAAAGTCTGTGCTTTGTTCAGCCTTTTTTATAAAGGGAACCCATGTCCAAAACCTGGGACTTGTTTATTGGTGATAAAAGAGAACTGGGTCCTCGACTTCAGCCTAGTTTCTGCCTTCTTCCTTGATTATTTAGGTAGAAAACACTGTCCATAGGTCAAACATAAAATGTCTTTTGCATTGCATGGAGAAAGGGGTATTACACAGTTCAATGTATCGATCACTTGGATTCATTTGGATATACACATTGGATTTATTATGGCTAATCTTGATGTAGCAAGCAAGATCATTTGAAAAAAATACAAGTAATATGTTATAACTTTGTTTAAATATTTACCATTTCATATCAAAGTCTGGTTATAGGTAGATAAAATGAGTTTATTGTTCCTTATATTCTACTAAAATCTTTCCATATTCCTTCACATTTCGGGAGTCTCTTCAGTGAAAATATCGGCTTTACGTTTGTGGTGTTCTGGTGTGGATTTTGTAAACAGGCCATACAGACTTTTCTTAAATGTTTTATCTAGCAGAAGGGTTATAACTGGATCTAAACTACTCTTAGCAGCAGCAAGACAAGTAAGGAAATTTTTAATTTCCACGAGATAGTTTAACCTTGGGCAGTCATTATTTGTAAGCAGTATATAAAAAATTGGCCGAAAAATATGATATGGAAGAAAGCAGACAGTTAGTATCATCTGGATGACAAGAATGTTTCTTTTCACTGTTCTGTAAATTAGATGTTTTTCTCCAATACAGGTATTTTTTTGTATTTTACTCAGATGTCTGGTAAGAGAATAGTATGACAACAAAACCGTCATAAAAGATACAAAGAAACATGCAGTGGCAAGAGAAGCTGCAATCATTGTGGTAAATTCACCAGCTTCTACCCTGATGTTGTAGCATCCTTGAAATTCTTCCATAGCCCTTGCCTGGGCATTGTATGTTATAGCTATTACTGTTATGCAGAGCACAGTAAGCCATATAATGATGCACAAAAATTTAGCAAATTTTGGCTGACGAAACTTTTCAAGTACACATCTGTAGAAGTTTTCATTAACTGCTTGAGAGTATTGTGCGTCGCTATTTTTCTTCAGTGTTGCATACTGACTTAAAGCAGTTGAACATAAAATTATAATAGTAACATACAAACTGACGTGCATAATGAGAGTCCCAAGGTGACATGCTATTTTACATGCTACGGAGTCGTAAGTCCATTCGTACCCTCTTGCAAAATACGCAGCCAGAAAAGGCATAGTGCTACATACGAGTAAATTTGCAGTGACAAGGTTTACTACGTAAATGTATTGTGTTCTTTTTGTGGGTGCTTGCCTTGAAAATATCCAGGCAGCGAGAATATTTCCAAAACTTCCAGCAGGAAATAGAAAAGAGTAGATGACTGGTAGAGCTACAGTAGTAGCTAACGATGGCTGAAGAAGACATGTTGAATTTCTCATTTATGCCGGTATTTCTTGAATGAATGGTCAGAGCTGAAACACAATTAAAAGAATTATTCTTCTGTAATGTGCATCTAACATCTCTTTTATTTTTTGCTCTTATTTTAACTGTTCCTTTTTCTCCCCTCCTTTTTAGTGTTACTCTTATTTTAACTGTTCCTTTTTCTCCCCTCCTTTTCAGTGTTACTAAGCGCTGTTTGTCCTCTGGGGTTATCATCTTGAGTTTGCCTGAGGTTTCTGTTTGGGTGTTCTCTTCCACTGAGATTTGGTGAAGAAAAGTTGGCTGATGTTAAACCCCAAAGATTTTACATGCATAGAATCTAATAAAATAAATGAGGAAACAGAAGGTTCAAGCTAGGGTCTGACAATAACTTGTGGGGTCTTGGTTTATTTCTCAGTCTTCTGGAACATCTGTAACCTACTTTGGAAACCACTTCTAGACTATTTTAAGTTAAATAAGCAAAATAAGTGCAAAGTATCACTTTCATTGCAGAAATGCAGAGGAGTATCCTGTACCTCCACTTAAGTACAAATTAAACTGTGCATGATGCAGGAATCTGGCTACATGCATTTATTTTGTGCTGATGTCTGTATCTAATGTTACTTTGCTCAGAGCTCTAATCTTAGATGTACATTTTACATAAAAAAATCACTCTGTATTTTTAAGCATATGAAATGGTTGTTAAAAACTGCAATATATTTATTTTTTCCAAGTTCAGTGTTCAATCTTTTCTCAATTTCCAGACTGCAAATAAGAAATCAAAGATCTATACAATAACTGCATATAAAAACTGGCATTTCAGCTTACTAACCTGTAGTGAAGAGAGATTTTCTTGGACAGATACTGTTTAGTGAAGTGCATCCTAGTTAGCTTTTGTTCCATATAAAAGCATACGGGAAGAATTAACAGATTTCAAACTTACAGACTGATTAATAATTTTTTTGGAAATAGCTGTAAGCAAATGAACTCAGATACCAAAGAGGATTCTGTGTAGCTATGATAAAAAGCCCAGACATCAATCTTATGATTAGAAAGCAAAAAGTTATAAAAGTCATATTTAAAAGTTATGCTGAAGGCCATGTTTGACAACTTGCAAATTAAACGTAACTTTTATAGCTGTTGCATTTTAGTGTACGCTAAGTCCCGTATGGATTGGTGAACCAAAATGTATTCAATTATTTTATTACTATGAGTTAAATTCACAAAGTAATAGTTGAATTCAGTCATTTAGAAGTCTAATGATCATTTTTGTGTCAATGCCCAAATTTTGTCAGGTGAAACAACGAAATAGTAGTTTTAAGCTTACCTATGCAAGCTGCAGGCACCTTCCTTTTCAGAGAGGAAATTTTTCTGTCTGATGTCCTTTTTATCTCCACTGCTGCAATGAAAAGGATGATACTTGAATCTGGAAAGTGCAGTTAAGAGCAATATCTCTCTGACCTAAGTAGGTTTTCAGAATGTACACTTTTCTTTTACAGTGTCAAAAAGCAGCTAGGCATTTAAAGTTCAGACAAGATAATGTTGTCTGTGCAAAAAAGACTCTGAAATTAGGTCAGCATGCAGCTCCATTAGAGAAATAAAAAGAATGAGAGAGTGTGGAAGAGTGATTGTAACAGTCCTTTGGTGATGTAGGTATGGCACAGAAACACCTTACAATCCTTTTATAGTGCTTTCCTCTTTTGGGGGTAGGAGGGATTGTTACTGTCATTCTCTTTAGGACTGCCCACTTTCCAGAATGGGGGGTGGGGGGTGGGGGTGTGGAAAGTCACTATTTTATGCATGAAAACTTGTATTTTCAGTGACATTTAACTGTTCTTCAGCTCCAAGAGCTATCACAAAGCTGACTGTCTATTCCTGAAGCCCACATGCAATGATACTGTATCCATGTCTGTCCTCATATGAGTGACCAAATAAACACATCTCCGATGTCTAGTCAGGTGATGGATGGTGTGGAAGCAATTTACAGCTGATGCGTTCTAGGCATCAGTTGGGGAAAACCAACTCTGTGTCCAAGAAATGCAGTATTTTATACAAATCATCCAGAAGCGTGCACAGGACAGTTTCCTTTCTCCACAGGAAAGGTTTGATCACGGATCAGTCAAACTCTGTTTAGCTCTGCACAGCTTGAGACCTTTGAATTTCCTTCTGTCTGATACATCTGTGGTGGTCAGATACAGCTTTTCAACAGCTATAAATAAGTGCCTTTATGAGAACAGAGGAGATACCATATAAAAACTTCTGCAATTTTGGTGAGGTTCTTGTTTTGTTAGTTTTGCTTTATGTTTAAACATACACTGTGAGAAGCCACCTCAGTGATCTACTATCAATTTTATTGTTCAGTCTCATTATTAATTTTATATTTTTTTTACTAAAATGGTGGACATGTATGCTGGCCTCCTATTTAGACTACATAGTTGATCTCATTTAAGATTAAATTTAAGTGAAGGAGAATTGCTGTGGAGTATTAGTAATTAGTTTGTAATGCTGTAATTAGTTTGCATGTACTTTAATTCTTGTTCCTGTTAGATTTAATTATACCTTGTTTTTATTTTTTCCACTTTTGAATGTATAGTTATATTAAAATTTGTTCTAACAGAAAGCGTCTTGTATTAATTAAATATTTAATAGTTTCTTAAGTAGTCTTAGAAGTCCTTGTTACTGTGGTGTTCCATCCAGGTTTAGACACAAGAATGCATATCCTGAAAATTTGCTAAGAGGAGAAATGCCAAAAAATGTTGTGAGCAATTCCAGTTAGCAGGGTTTTTTTTAATTATTATTTTTATTCTGTTGGTTATTAACTGTAGCCTGTAGTGCTTATAATTTGATGACCATAACTCTTGCTGTAGGAAGAGATAATGCTACATTTTTTTCTGAATTATTGTATGATAATAGATTATTATAGTGAATTACAGTCTGTCAAACTTCGTTTTGGAACTGATTAGTGAGATGAGTAACAAAGGAAGGGGTTATTATAAGTTAAAAAAAAAAAAACAACCCCAGAAATACAGTTACAGTTGGTTCTAAGCTGTAATAAGCACCTTCATTATTCTTTTAATGGACTGTTTCCATTCACCTAACTTATAAATGGCATATTTTATCTAAAAGATATTTGATGATATTCAAATGGTACAAGTGCATCTTTTATGCGATTCACTCTTAAGTTCTTCATAATGACCTTCATGTGTATTCTTCACCTCAATTATTTACATTTTCTGTACTCTTAAACCATGATCACTTTCTAATTCATACATGTTACTGGAGTGTATATGCCAGCAAGCAGCATATGTTGCATTTTGCCATTGTATGCAGACAACTTATTTTGTGGCCCCAAAGCACAAAACCAGGGAAATTCCCAGTGGTGAAAGATATTTCAATCAGCCATTTATAACCCATACCTAGCATGTTACGTAATATAATCATATATGACAGAGTGATCCACTTGCAGGCTGCCTGGCCACTTCCTCTCCCCTCCGCCTGCTTGAGATGATAAAAGACAGCCTAGTCAACCTCATATCTCCTTGTGCCTGTCACAAAGCAAATGGAGAACTGGACTGTTCCTGCTCTGCAACAGAGTATATAATGTGTTGGCAGCAGTTGCTTCTTGTAGGATGGAAGAAGGCAGCAGCTCAGTTACCTCTGGCTTCTGTGGCAGTCCTGGCGCTCTCTGTGCTGTGGAAGGCCCAAGAGATGCAGCTCAGTCTGCAGCTTGAAGGGTGGAAGGCAACTGCTGAGGGTAGGGCACAGAAAATTGTGTGACCTCGCGTATGGCTACTGTGGGTGCTGAGGATGAATCATACTGAATAAACGTATAGCATGCACCAAACGTGCACCACCCTTTAACTTGAGATTTAATTTCATGTACTTGGAATTTGATCTACTGTATGGTATTTAATACCAAGATAAGTCTCTAAGATGCACAGGCTACTACACAAGTGCAATCCATGTTTTCTTTCCAAAAAAAAAAAAAATCATTTACCAAGTAGCTTGCCTAGAACTTTGACTTTTGATGCTTAGTTTTGTTGGGGATTTTTTTTTTTCCTTAAACATTAAAATTGAAAGGTTTTTTTGATTGCATAAACTCTTAAGACAGATGCACTACATGATAACCATTTTCAGTTGGACATCTGTATCAGGAGAGTTGTCGCAGAGCACCATGGTTCCTCTCTGCCTGCTCGTCAGCTTTCCGTGCAGGGTCACCCAGTGTGTGCGCAGCTCTTCTCCTGACTTGATATAATGAGGATTTTAGCTATAGTCAGTATATGAATTTAATATTGCAAGAAGTGCTCACCAAAGCAAAAACATCTAAGCTCATGTTTAAATCTACTATAGTTGAGTCAAGCACTATGCTGAATCAGTGAAGATAAAATATTTGGCAGGTTTGAGCTGGGTCTGTGGTTGTTGTTCACTAATGATTTGGTTTTACCAGTTTTAGAACTGCCCTTGGGGTTCAGCAAAATAGACCCAGAACGAAAGCTCTCATGTTGTTTGATGAATTACAAGTGTATGCAGTATAACTCTGTGGCATCCTTAGGGATATAGAAATGGGGATATATTGCACTCATAGCTTCAATTCTTTGGATGTCATAAAATATGTAAAGTTAAGTGTTTTACAGGCTCCAGGTAGTTGTTTTACATAGACAAAACACAAGCCAAACAATGTCTTTTGTGAAAAAACAATGTCTTTTGGCAGGAAAACTTAGCTTGAAGTTGACAGTACTAACAAAAATAATCTTCCAACATTTTTATGCTTCAGGTCTTTAATGCTTTGTATTTTTTCCCCAATGACACTCTGTGCAGCTCCCAGAGGTGTCTCTAACTGTATTTGCTTCTAAAAAAGCAGTGGCTATGTATTGGTCATGCTGATTTTCACTTTTAACTTCAGAAATCAGTTTTTAACGTGAAAACTGCATCGATCATCATAGTCAAATACGAAGCTTTCTCTGTGTTTTTCTGCACCTTACTATAATTTGTGGTTTTTTAAGTTAAATATGTTTGTGTATAACAGCTTTTTGGCTGTTCCAGGTTCTTCTTAAGCTTCTGTGAAAACGCAAAAGTAATAAAGCAAAAATAAAAACTTAAAATATGTCAGTAAAAGCAAAACTGATAGGTAGATTCTGTTGCCTGCAAGTTGAGGAGTTCTGGCTGCAAAATGAATTCCTTGCTGATAAAGAACATTTCTATACCCCCTGACAAAAATGATCCTGTCTTTTCATCAGACTCTTAATTTGTTGTTCACCATGCTTACGTTAACATCTTTACCTAGTGAGAATTTTTGTGGAAGGAATAGCGAGTATATTTTTCTTTTTAAAGCACAGTCATTTATATCTGTGGTTTGAGAGTTCTATGAAGAAGCTGGCCTTGCCCTGTAATAAATACAAAGGTGTACTACCCCTCTCTGTATGCAAACTTAAAGGAACCAGGAGTCACCATTTACAGACAAAAGCAAGATAACTTTTGAAAGTAGTGTGTACCAGAATATATTATTGTGGTATATTTTAAATAATTGTTTCAGCTTGTTAAAACATAGATTTATAAGTAAACCCTAGCTTTTTTCCCTCCTCATTTTGTTTCTCATTTTGCAGTACTATGATACACAATTAGTCATTTCTCTGCCATTCATGTTCTTATTTCTACACTTCTCACTCTGACTGTGCAGTTTGAATGTTAAGGCTTTTTCCAGCTTCATCCCTTCTCCCCAGTTATTCTCACTCTCGTGATGTCTGTGAACAACTTCTGTGCAAGGATTTTTCCTACCTATGCACTCTACAAGCAGTGGATGGTGACAGCTTTGTAGCACCCTCTCCATTCTCTTGGATGCCACAGAGCCCTCAGTAGTTAGGATTTTGTGTAAGGGATGGAAAAAAGGCTGGCAGAAGGTTCCCAGTGCTACAGAGAATACGTTGATATATTGATTGATCCGTTGATCCAATACTTTGGATCGGTGGAACATTATCAATGGGTTCTTTTTCTCTGTACACTTTATTTGTACTGTGCAACACAACTGCCTTCTCTCCACCCTGATTCTGTATGTGCTTTCAGAGAGAGCATTAAACTAAAGCGTCCATATGTCAATTTTCTAGTTCCAGGAATAATGTGACTCTCACTTTTTTATCAGTGATGTAAGTTGCACTCCTCTTTTATGGTTTCATTGACTGATGTTGTGAGGAAAGTTGTTCAGTTAAATTTTTCCATGTTGTGTTATCAAAACAATTGATACTTGTCTGCCCTCATGAAAAATACTGATTTGCAGGTTAAAACTGTAATTACAGTTAAGATCAGTGTGAAAATGAAAGGTGATGTTGTGGTTTAACCCTGGTAGACAGGTAAGCCCCACACAGCTGCTTGCTCCTTCCCCCTCAGTGCGATGGGGTAGAGAATCGGAAGGGTAAAAGTGTGAAAACTTGTTTATGATTTCTGACTCTTCCCCCTCCTGTTCTTGTGGCTGCTCTGCTGCAGAACAGGCTGCTGCTTCTGATGCTCCCTCCTGTTCCCTCTAACACGCTCTGGTCAAATCTGTCATTATCTCGAACCCTTTGAGCCCCACGTTGGGTGCCAAGAAGGGTTGTTGTGGTTTAATCTCAGTAGGCAGCTAAGCCCCATGCAGCTGCTCGTTTACTCCCCCTCCAGTGGGCTGGGGGTGAGAACTGGTAGGGTAAAAGTGAGAAAACTCATAGCTTGAGATAAGGAGAGTTTAAGAAGTTGTCCTGGTTTCAGCTGGTATAGAGTTAATTTCCTTCCTAGTAGCTGGTACAGTGCTGTGGTTTGGATTTAGGATGAGAATAATGTTGATAACACACCGATGTTTTAGCTGTTGCTAAGCAGTGCTTACACTAGTCAAGGACTTT
>NW_008795695.1:15221275-15287109 GCF_000699145.1 Aptenodytes forsteri
TTTTTTTTTTTTTTTTCTGATTCTCTCCCCCATCCCACTGGGGCGGGGGGGAGTAAGCGAAAGGCTCTGTGGTGTTTAGCTGCCTGCCGGGTTAAACCACAACAGAAGTGAACGGAAAAGAAAAAAGAAAAGAAAAGAAGAAAAGACAAAAAAAATGCAAAACCAAGAAAAACAAGTGATGCAAAAAACGCCAATTGCTCACCACCAGCTGACCGATGCCCAGCCAGTTCCTGAGAAATGGCAGCCCTGGCAAACTTCCTCCACGGCTTTTATTGCTGAGCACAAGGTCATATGGTGTGGGATATCCCTTTGGTCAGTTGGGGTCAGCTGTCCCAGCCCTGCCCCCTCCCAGCTGCTTGTGCACCCCCAGCCTACTCGCTGGTGGGGTGGGGTGAGAAGCAGAAAAGGCCTTGACTCTATGTAAGGACTGCTCAGCAATAACGCTGTTTTCAGCACAAACCCAAATCTTAGCCCCATAGAAGCTACTGTGAAGAAATTTAACTCTATCCCAGCCAAAATCCAGCACAGCTGTTTACTCAAACCAGGTACACTTTGATATGTTTATGATTCAAGTTATAAACTTGTATCTGGCAACCAGTTTTGTTTCTTGGCTTATGTTTTCCATTCATTTTAAGGAATATATGTATGACAATGTAGCTATTAATGTATTTGTCATGTCTAAAAGGTATAGAAGTGACTAGCCAGCACGTATACATGCATTTTGTAACTAATATTTATTCTAATGAAGAATATGCACTCCTTTTTACATAGTAAAAAAGAGGTGATGTTTTGGTACACCAACTGAAATTTGAGGATGTGCTGTAGATTTGAATAAATAAGGAAAATGAGGTTCATGCAGGTTATGCGGATATGTGCGTTCAGTTAGCCTCTACCTACAGAAAGAAGAATAAATAGAATGGTTTGCATGTTGAAATTCATCTGAAGACTCAACTAATTGCTATAGTTGGCCCTGATAGTACTTAGGAAGCACTGCTAAGACGAGAATTAAGAGACACTATTAAAGCGACTAATTATATATGGTCATTTGACATGTCACAGTGTCACTTTCAGCAGACCTCCCAAGATGCTTCAGGACTGTTTGCTCTTCAGTAATATTGGTTTGCAGAGCCTGGCATTTTACCCTCAAATTTGGGAAAATTGATTGCAGAAAAAAATATGTAAGGATTAAATATTTTTTTAAAATAGTAAAGATACCTGCTTTTGTTTTTCGGTCAGTAGTAATTGTTTCCTACATGACAGTGCTGTCTAGTTTCAGGTCACTTTCTGAGCCAGTTGATACATCCGGCCTTTAACATCTTGAAGCACTGATTTACATAGATGTGGAAATCCATAAGTATTTTCACTTGTCTGGTTGCTTTTTGGGGTTGTTTTTTTTGTTCTAACTGCTACTCCCTTAATGTCACACGCTGACAAAGATCATATAGTCATACCTGTTCCCCTCTTCTGTGCCATACCTGCCGTTATAGACTTGTTGTGCTCCCTTTCAAATTTTCGTTTCTGAGCTGAAGAGTTGATTTATTTAATGTAGTCTGTATAGAATCTGCATCATATAAATTATACAATAGCACAATGATGACTTCTCAGGTTTTTTCCTCCTAATTTTAACAGTCTGTTTGCTCTTTTATTGCTGTTGAGCAGAGAGCTATATCTTGAACTTTTTTTAGGTTTGACTACCCTGAATAATAGTGTGTTGCTTGAAAACTTTGTCATCTCCTTACTCTCACTCAGTCCAGATTGTAGTGTTAAACATGTTTGTAAACATATCTATTTGCAGATTCTTGGGGAATATAATGAAGAAAAAAGACTACGTATTTTTAAGCTTTCTTTCTGGTTTTTAACCAGTTCTAAAACAAGAATTAACATCTAACATCCTAGGGCGTCTTAGAGCCTTTAGTAAGTGACCTTGCTGAAATCCAAGTTCAGCATATCACCTTTATCCCCGTGCTTCTCAGCTCTTCCAGAGAGCTCCTCTGTTATTGGTTTTCTGGTACATGGCTTCCCTCAAACAAATCTATTTGGTTTTCCCTAGGGTACCTTATATACCCAAGCTTGCCTAATTTTATTTGTCTTTATAGGTGCTATGGATTTGCCTAATACGAATGTTAGACTGTAGCTCCTGAAATCTCATTAAAAGATTTGGGTCATATTTGCTGCTTGTGTACAGAGGCTGGTTTAACCGACAGATTATCCTGTATTGAAATGCTTTTGAAACATTTTAATGCATAGCCTGTAGTCCTGGGAAAGTGTTACTCTCCAACATTTCTTCTAAAATGTCTTTTTCTGAAACCTTGTCTGCTGATATTGTGCATGGTGTCCTTGGTGCTCCTTCTCTACAATCTGTAAAGAATGGCTGTCATGTAGAACACATCTGATCAATGCAAATAGGTATGGGTGCTTAAGGCTTTCCTCTTGCAGAAGATACTGACTAGATTTCACTGTTAAAATTATTAAAAACAAAAAAGCCCACGTAATACTATTCACATGATGGACCAGAATCTTGAACTTGTACTGCAAGACTATTTTCCTGTTGTCCTTTTATGTATTTAGTTGTTTACAAAATAATATTACAGTAACCAAGTAAACATTACATAATTTACAAAAACATGCCCAGAAGACTAAGGTGGTCTGTTTTTTGTCCTGTGGAGCACATTTCTATTTGCCTTTGGCTTTAAAAGTCAACTTCATTTGTAGTATTGAAGCCCTGTACTATGACTTGATCTTCTGAAGAGATCTGAGTCTATTTTTGCAATCATGCAGTGTCCATGAACTGCAGTCCTTGTAAATGAAAATTCTGGTTTAAACAGAACACTTCCTTCAGAAGAATTTTAGAATTCAAATTTTGTTCGAGCCTCACCGTGTCATTCGTGTCCATCCTGTCCCATGTTTCCCCACCTCCCTGCCCCAGCCTGGTGATCAGTGTCATCAATCAGCTACTCACAGTAGAAGAAATATAGGCAAAGAAAGAATGATGAGATAATGTATATATCTTGTGAAATGATGGTTTATAAACTCCACTAGATTTACTAAAGTTGATGTAACTATGTAGAACTACTATACTGTGTGGGAGAATTGCAGAGGACAAGGAACATGCTATTCCTTGCTTCAGCATGCATATAATAGGATGAGAAGATGATAGATAAAAGAGCGTGAAAAAATGTAACGCGGTTATTGTGAGAATCAATCAAATTATTGTGCAAATATCTTAATTATATGCTGAAATGTTTAAGAAAAAATGCAGTTACCATCGTACTTTTATGAACATTACATGTTTGTAGGAATCTCTCTCTTGAAGATTAAGAAACCCCACCCTTTTTTTTTTTTTTTTTTAAATAAAATACACTGGCTAGTTATTGTAATTTGTTTAACATGTTTATACCCAGTTTCACCAAAACTGAACGAAGTAAAATCACATAAAAATTAAACCAAGTTTATGTCTAGCGGAGGTGAAGTGTTATGTTTGCTTTGTTCAATAAGAGTTTTATGAGTAGCTTCTGTAAAACCAGAATGTTGTACAGCATTAGTAAAAATCCACAAGTTTTGACACAGATTTAGCATAAAAAGTCACATGATCCATCAGAGAAGTTACTGGTAGTTGTATTAAAACCAACTTCTTTACACCAGCTTACTTGAGCAATATTGCTTGTATGTGTTCAGGATAATAAATCCTTATTTTATGGAGCTTAACATCTGGTGTCTAATTCGTTCACCTTTCTGGCCTGTCATGCCAGACATTTAAGTTGTTCTTGGTATAACTGCCTCTTTACTCATCTTTGGGTCTAACAACTCCCACCTTCAGCCCTTTTTTTTTTAAACAATGTTACAGTTTGAAATTGTTGTTTGTGCCTAAATACATAAAACTGTTTGGTTTTAATCTGAGAATATGGTTGTGTCTATGGGACATTCCTGTTACATTGCTATTTACATAGCATCAGCAATTATCAAGATTATTTAAATCACGTGAAAAGAGAAGGTCTGCGCCAGGCAGGAAGCGTGCAGCCAAAATGCGTGGCTTCAGAAATCTGTAAGTAGACCAGTGACTGAGCCTAAGCAAAGACTAGAGCTGATGTGTCAGGTGTTCACGAGAGCTAATTTTTCTGTTCTGCTCTTTATGCTCAGTTCTGTGAGTTTGTTTTCTTTGCTGAACTACTTTGTGTAGCTGCAGTCCCCAAATTTGTCAGAGTTTGAAGGAAATCTTAGGTAACTGAAAATACCTGTACGTCATCTCTCCTTCTTTAATTTCTAATTTTCCAAAAGCATTGCTTACTTTTCCTCAGGTATTCGACCTTGACATTCATTAAAATGCTGAAAATATAATAAGGGGCTTAGGAAGCTTGAATATTTTAATTTTGCTGTTTAATAAAACTGAGTGTCTCTTCTGTAATTATAACTGAATTAATGGCAGTCGTATTCTTCACCTCATTTTTAAGCCACATATGTTGCTAAATTCTCAAATATTTTCTTGGAAAAAATACTTTTACAAATGTAGTTAAAATGCTGATCTCTTTGAAACCTATTAAAACAGAGAAGTACACAAAATCTGTAATGGTTTATATAGCTCTTTTGAATAGGACACAATTTACTTTTTGCAAAATTCATCTATTATTTACATACAAAAGTTGGTAATACCGATGTCTTATATACAAGATTCCTTATACAGGTTCAAACCACTTCGTGGAAATCTCCTTAAAGAGATAGTGTTTTAGTTTAGTCCAACAGAAGGTGTCTGAGAACTTCCTATTTTGTTTTCTTGGATAAACAAGAGCGAAATACTTCTGAAAAGTAACTTCTCATTTTCACAAACAGAAGTAAGACTTCTCATTTTTTAACAGGAAGAAAGAGGCAGGTTTAGTAGCTGTACAGTATTGCTTTTGGTACATCTTAAATTGATGTCCTGGAGTGACAGAGAGAAACCAGTATCCATTCATTTACACAATCAAATCAGAGACGACTTCTTTAAAGAACTTTGGTGGGGAGTGGTAGTAGATAATCGCTCTTGTGTATATTGTCCAAGTTTTACTTCTGACGTGCTTTCCAGAGTTAGGCCTGAATCACCATGAATTCTTCTGCGAATAAGTTGGAATACAGTCTTACGGACACTTCTGGACATTAGGAAATACATAACTGGGTCTAAGCAGCTGTTAAAAGATGAAAATATGAGCATCACCTCATTGCATTTGTGAATTATTTCCTTCCAATAACAAGATGGATTTTGTAACTGTGATGTAATGTAGACAAACCGGAACATGTGGTAAGGAACAAAACAGATGGTGAAAATAATGAGTACAATGAAGGAATTCCTTGCTGTCTGGGTGTATTTTCCTGAGTTGGGAAAATTTGCTCTTTTCTTCGAAATTTTCAGAAGGTTCTTGGCAATTTTAACATACGAAAGTATCAAAAGGAAAAAAACTATCCAAAAAATTATTACAATAATATAATTTAAAATTGCTTCTGTCTTTGCATTCTGTTTATTTCGGTAATGAAAGCACATAGTAGAATTGCTGTCCTCACTCGTAAAGAAAGATGGTGCAACTACTATTATAAATCCTGTTAGTGCAAGTGCCCACACCATGCAACAAATATGTATACTTCGTGTGGTAGTTAACATTTTAGGACGCTTCACAGACTTATTTATTTTTACATAACGATCTAGACTAATTAGTCCCAACAGTACTATGCTAATATACATGTTCATATAAAATAGAGTTCCTACGATCTTGCATAAAATGAGTCCAAACATCCAGGTGTTTTTGGTAACATGATAGAGTATTCGGAAAGGAAGACAGAAGATCAGCAGAAGGTCTGCAATGGCTACATTTAGCAAGTAAACTTGGATAGAATTCCTTTTCTGATGAATGCACAGGAAAGCAAACAGGGCTATAATATTTCCAACCAATCCAATGACAAAAATAACAGAGTAAAAAACTATCAAAGCAAGTGACAGTGAGTTGTCGTCTAAGGGACAACTGGCATTGTTTTGAATTTCTGAGGCATTTGTGGGTAGATTAGTTTGGTTACTCCAGAAGACTTCCTCGTATGGCAGAACGGTCAGTAAATCAGCTGAAGCTGCAGCCATTTGTGAGGATTTTTTTAGCTGTTCTGTAGGGATGCAAAGAGAATTTTTAAGAATTAGATCGCCACGGGGCCATTTTTCACGTGTTTGCTTGCTTTATTGCATACAGTCTTATGTGATACAAACGTAAAAGGCAATAACTAAAAAAAGTAAATGCACCGAAGTATCGCTGTAGCTGAGTAGAAGAAGGACTTTCAGCCGGATATCATGATACAGTGTAAGTCTAGAATAATCGGTTCCCTGTTTTTCTTCACGTGAAGTAGGCAAGAACAGATGGTACAGAGCACTCACACAGATAACTATTTTTGTAATTACATCTATTACTGCCTTGTATTGTTTTAAAAATCAACTATTATGTTTTGCTGCAAATTTTAGAAATTTAAATTTGTTGTTTTATCTCTAAGTATGAATATTTTTTTTTTAAGTTCTAATGTTAGGATTAGTCTTTCTGACACAGTAAACTTTTAAATTAAGATGCAAAAAAGGGTAAGCATAGCTAAGTGAAGTATTCTCGGTGTTGATACAAAGTACATAGGAATATATCAAAACAATTCTAAACTCATCAGAATTAATTTTAAATAAGTACCCAGGATCTCTTGCATGCAAGTCATAGTTTTCAATTAGAAAAGCAATTGTCAATTAATATTTATTTGGCTATGTAATCTGTTATAAGTAACACTATGAGATCAGTACTATTACAAGTAGCTTGTTTTTAATAATTTATATCTTCATGTAAATTTTAGTATTTTTTCCTTTTCTTGACTGTTCAAAAATCAATATTATGCAAAGAAACTAATATTAGCTGGAAACCACATTAATGCAGTGACAGATTGTTTTCACATCTTCTTTGTTTTCATTGTTTTCCTTGTTTTCATTTCAACGTTTTTAATTTCACTAAGCTTATTTCTATCCAGGAAGGTACAATTTGGAAGATAAAAGTCAGCTTTGAGGAAAGAAGGAAAACCAAAAAAGTGTGTGGTTAGGAGAGTGGAATCACAATGAGCTCTTCAGAGAGATGGTTAAGACTGATGAGTAACGATACCACTTTTGTCATCAATTTGTATGGCATAGCGATAAAAGATTCCATAAATAAGTTTGTTTAGATTTTTTTTTTTTTAAAGGGGCAAGGTTTTTTCCCCTAGTATCACAATATCTTCAGAATTGGTTTTGGTACTATGAAGTTAGTTGTCTAACAACAGTAACAAGAAAAAAACAACAAAATTTGCATGCCACGTCTTAAAAATGCAAATTTACACTTAAATGTGTGATATAGCTACAGCAGTGAAAATGGCAGCATTTTAGGTAAAATTCTTAGTAAGACCTAATGTACATACAGAATCTGAATTATTGAGAGACAGTCTAAAACATTTTAACATCCTACATTAGCTAACCTTACAATTGCATTTAATTTGTACAATATGTTAGCAGTTTTTAAAGTATTTCTGGTTTCATATTTGGCATTTCATATTGTCAGGGCAAGAATTGATTTTAAAAGTTTGTTTAAAAAAACATGCTTTCAAATACATCTTGAAACCTATCTACTACTATAATTTCTTGTTTATGTTGCTTTTCTATAAAAATGCTCGACATCATGAGTTGCATAAGTAGTGACAAGTTCTAGGTTGATGAGAGAGATAAAAATTTAATTACACTGCAGATACATTAGAAACATAACCTTTAGCTATCATCAGTTTTGTCATCTGTAAGCAAGCAGGCATGCTTAAACATAGGTATATTTAAGAAAGGGTTTGAAGGTCAGCAGTACCTTTGCAGTTAAGAGAAATTTTAATAAACATTTGGTTTACTATAGCTTAAATATAAAAGCAGCCACTTACCATTTATATATCGAGAACTTCTGCTGATTTTCAAAACCGCTGGTGAAGACAGGGAGGAGTAACATGCAAGTCCTCTTATTAGAAAGCTAAAGTACCAGCTTCTCTATGAAAATGATGAGAATCAGCTGACACAGTACAATTAGCAACAAGGGGAAGTTTTGCTAGTGTTGCAACTGGGGTTTTTTTAAGATATTTTTAACTAGCAAAACTCAGTCTATTAAAAAGATCAATTTTGCTGTTAATTTGGGCTTTGCTGGAAGAGGTTCTATAATAAAGTTTTCTCTGATTTTCACTCTGAATTGGAGATTTGGGGGTTTTTTTTCTCATAAACTGTTTCTGGTGAGCAGTGTCAGTGGCTTCCTTTTTGAATGACAATTATGTTGGTACAGCCTGTCTTCTTTTTAATGCTGTCATGGAAATAGTATCACTTTCTCAAATGTGGAGTAAAGAGAAATCAACACCACAGTGAAATGGTACATTTTGCTTATGTTGGTGTAGTTCTTCCATCTATCATCCTCCTTGCCTGGGGTTAGAAATTTGAGGTTGATCTTTTTCACACAAAATGTCAGTGATGAGAGAATGTGAAAGTGCCCAAAGTGTGCAGCTTAACAATTTCAATAAGGCAGAAGTGAAATAAAATATTCAGAGATGATACCACCTGGTAATACTATTTTAAATAGGATGTAAAGGATTGAAAATTACATTTATAAATTGCAAATGTATAAATGGATCCTAGAAGTTCTGATAGAAGGTAGCCTAAATTTAACGATCATCTCAAGAACATTGTCTTGACTTAGTATTCTCCTTAGCATTTGAAATGAGACTTTCCACGTTAACTTTCTTAATATATCGTCTGTTTAGGAATCAAGCTTTTATGGGATTCTGCAGATTTCGGTTAGAATTGTAAACAGGCTATGCATTCTTACTTGAAGGTGCTTGTTCTCATACACTAGAAACTTTTTAAAAGAAGACATGGGTGGTTACAGATGATGACTTTACAGGTAGTCAGACTGAGCTTGTTGTAGCTCCTTTGCATTATTTTGAGTTCCTGGTTTTGTAATTTAAGCAGTAATGTGTTCTCAAGAAGCAGTATACAAGTTTGACATTCTTCCTTTTAAATAATATGGTTGACTGCAAAGGGAAGCTTTGAGTAAATGCAGGAAGTCACTCTACATTAAATGCAGTAGTCTGGCTGTGTGTATTAAATGCTAAATTGTGTTCAAATAGATTTTGTCTGTATGTTGCTTCCTCATACACCAGTCGGTATCCGTCCAAATTGTTGTATAATACTACTCCATTTTTACACATTACACCTCACTCTTATTAGTTGAAAGAGTGTGCCTGGAATCCAGTTTAGAAACCTAAACAATTTCCCTCTCGCTGCAATATTTATTAGAAACATCACAGGGATGTTCCTTTTCTTTTCTGCAGTTGGAAAGTGACCAGTGAATTCTGTGATTAAGGCTCAAAATAGTGTTTTATGTTCTCTGTGTGAAGGATAAGATCCCACAAAGTGTATCATAGGCAGGATGTTTCTGCTGGAGAATTGAAACAGTGTAAGGCTTAAGGGTGGAAAGTAAAAAGAAAAAGTAATACCAGTTAAGAAATTATAGGCGTTAATTTCCATTTTATTATGATTTCACTTTGTTCTTTGCGAGTTCTGTTAAGTCCTGGAAGGATTTTGCTGTGCCTGGGACATTTGAAAGGGAAGCCAATGAAGGAGGAGTCGTCCATGCCAGAAAAAAAAATCTGAAATTAAGAAAATCTTTCAAAAAACCCCCAAAGATTCTAGCTCCTGTTTTGCAAATGTATGAAAATAAGTTCTAAAATGCAAATTGTATTTCTCAAATAATATAATAATTTGTCTGGATTTTTGTCTTTTCAGCCACACTGTGTACTGCTTGCCTCAAAAGAGAATTCAGCCCCAGTAAAGCTTGGTGGTTTTGGGGTAGCAATTCAGTTAGGAGAGTCTGGGCTAGTTGCTGGAGGTAAGAAATTTTCCATCGAAGTCATATAATATGCATGTTGTACTGCAGAGTTCTGTTCTTCCGACACAGCCTGGCCTACAAAACAAGAGCTCAAAAATAATATTTCACTAAAGACTTTGTTAACATTATAAATGCACACAGTTAATCTAAATTGCTAGTAGAATGTAACGTTGTAGTGCATATATACACTGAGTATTAAATCCCTCTAAATGTTACTCAACAGGAGCTTATGCTGGTTTGATCAAAATAAAATTGGAAAAAACAAAGAATTTTCCATTTTAATGCAATCTTTGGCATAATTCTTCCATGCTTGACAAAGCAAATCAAATGAAAATGCTACCAAGATTGAAATGTATGTCAAAGCAATTGAGTAAGGACTTACTACAGCATCCTCAATGCTCCCCTATGTTTCTTAGGCAATTTCTGTTAGAATGCTACGCTGTTTAATAGCAAAATCTTACTAGTTTTCACATGTGACTCTTTTCTGTGTTTTAATATTTCATTGTAATTATTGCATAAGACATCAATATCTTGATACATATGTATATTTTTTGACTAAGTGTGTTTTGTTTTCTGTGGATTTTATTTCCTCTAGCTGCCTTCCATATTGTTCCAGACAATAGGGTTATGCTTTAATCAGCCTGCACAGATGAAGACCCAATCAATTTTCTGATGCTTTCATTGCCAGAGTAGGAGACCACAACAAAAGATTTTGTTCATTTTGATTTTTTTTCTTCAAAACAAGTAACTTCTTCTCAGTACCGTGCTTCTTCATAAACTCAGATTTCCTAATCTAATTACTTAAAGGTCTGTGTCAATTTGGCTTTTATATGCTCTTTAAAATAAAAAGCAAATCCAATATAAGAGTACCAACAGCTTCCATTCTCTTCCAGATATCACTAATACCCTGGAAATATCCAGGTATCTTATTACCTAGAGACCTAGATACATCTTTTCAAAGAAAATATCCATTCAGTTAAGCTGCTGTTGTTTCCTTAATAAAAAGGTCACTCCTTTCTTTACTTTTCCTGTTTCTCAAATTTTCTGTACCTCAGCCACTGCTTTTTTTAGTGATAGTTCCTACACTTTTGTTTATGATTCTCTCGTTTTTCTTCTTTATATTCTCACTGAGCAACTTCATCCATTTCTTCTGTTTCAGCTACTCTTCTGGAGGTAGTCAGATACAGCATGCTTTCTTTCAGACTACTAGCTGTCTCGCAAAAAAACTCAAGTTCAACTTGGAAAAAAAATCCTGCTTTTTTCCACAAATTTGTCATGTCCTTCCTTTCCTGTTACCATTCACTGTTCTGCGATCCCACTCATCATTCATGTGCTCAACCTCCATGTGGTTATCAGTACTGGTCTGGTCTTTCCTTTTCTGTGTAAAAATGTTTTCATTCCTTTCTGGTTCTGTTTGCAGTACTTACAAAAGCTTCTTTCTTAAGCATCAGCAATATAATATTTCTCTGTAGCTGTATCTTTTGCCTTATCCATCTCAACTTCTGCCATATTAGTCTGCCTTCATAATTTTTTTTTTCCTCTCTCTCTACACTGTCATTTCCAATTTGTAGCCTTTTTGCTAGCACTTGTTACTTTCAGCTTCACATTCCTCTCGCTTTCAGGGATACCCAGAGTAATTCCACTTCATTTATAGACCATGGAAGGTCTCAGTTCTACTAGTTGTTTCAAACTTTCTCCTTAACAGACTCCTTATCTCTTTCTTCTCATCTTCCATTCCGGTCTTTATACCACAAACTACATCTGTTACCTGGCAATTCTTTTCCCTTCCAGAGTCCTACCTGAAGGCATATTACTAGACAGTCCCCTACACAACACTTACAAGATTTTATTTCTTCAACTTTACAGTATCACCCCATATGTGTTATATGAAAGTTAACGATACTGTCTGTTTGAACTGGGCTATAAATTTCTTGTAAAAAAATTGTCTATCTACGTATTTGTTTAAGTAAGTTATCCATATGCCCTATGGATAAGTTTTGTTTGGTAATAATAATAATTACAGGCATTACTTATTTGTCAATTGTCTCCTAAGTGAAATAGAATATCTCCTTACAGAGAAGTTTAAGCAGTATAATAACCAACCTGTTCACTTTCACATTCTTTTTCTAATTTTTAGTGAAAAACATCGATTCAGCTTAACATAGTCAATTATTTCCCTTTCAGCATGGCAATTCCTGTATTTGATGGTTAACACATCAAAAAAGAAATTCTCTATTAAAGAAGAGCTATTATGGCATTAAAATTCTCTTACTGACCCTAAACCCCCCTGTCCTTCTAACCCATTTCAGTGCTCGGTACACCTTAAAAATTTTACAATACTGAAAATACACTGCCTTATACTTACAGAAAGTGCAATACTTATTAGTCTTTCTGTATCTAGGTAATGTGTATTACCACGATACCCTAGCAGAATATACTCATTACTAGTGTAAATCCCTATGTAGATGACCCTGGTGTTCAAGAACAGAAATCTTTTATCTTTATTTTATGTTGCTTGGAGTAGTTTATCTTTTAAACCAGAAAAGGACAGCTTTCCTTTAGAAAAAGCATGTCAACATTGAAAGTAATGTAACTGTAGTAAAGTTCAACTGATAGGACTCTTCCCTTAATCTTGCATAAAAACCCAGCCATTATGCAAAAGCTCTTCAATATCTATGATGATCACTCTCTTTCATGGTAGTATTTTTCTCCTAAAATAGGAGTTGCTATATCTAAAACATTCAGGGGTTACCAATGTTCTAAAATTGTTTTCTTGCTTTCATGCATTTGCGTTTGTGCCATTTTGCTTACCTTTTTACATTGACACACCTGTGCCTGATGAGACCAGATTGTGTGTAGCCCAGGAGGACACAAATAGAAGGGAATTTTCTCTCTCGATGTCTTCGAAGCCTGCCTTCTAGGGTACAGCTCTTGCTTTGTTTGGGACTATGGAATTTTTTTAACTTAACAAAAGACATCTTTTTTCCCAGTGTGCGTAAATTGTTTTTTGGGGGAAAGGGGATTTTTGTAATAAAGTTAAACTAAGTGCCAGGTATTGAAAGTAGACCAGTCCCAATCTTTTGATGTAAGTCCGAAGATAGACTTGTGTTGTTTAGAAGGATTATAACTACAGTGTTCTTTCGAGCAGATAGAGGGTTATTTAACAGAAGTATAAAGGAACTCATGATAACAAGCTATGACATCATACTAGATGTCATTAATGAAAATGTCTGTGGAGTAGATTTTAGGAACAGGACTGTATTTTATCAGCTAACAACCCAGTGGGGTTTAGTTTTAAGGGAGTTTAATTACTGTTAAGTAATTACCAAAAAAAAGGACATAGCCATAACTCATTTTACATTTCCCTTCTGGTCTTATGAAAGGAAATACTTTTTGTTCCACCATGTTTGCCCATAAGCTGCAATGCAATGAATATGAAGCATGTGTCATCTGAGTTACAGGAAATTGCTTTCATGAGCTACCAATCTCTGAAGGTCTCTTCTTGCAGTTCTTATGACCAGAAGTGGAAAATTTTGCTAAGTGTATTCATTTGAAGCATTGAAGTAGGTACTTTAAGATGGAATTCTGGCAGTATACACAGTAGTTACAGATCATCATAATTAATAAGTGAACTCTTTTATGGAACAGGATGTAGACAGGAAACGGTCCATGTTTGCATGGTTATGATGCAGCTGGAGTAGTGGAACCTCTAGGAAGTCACTGATTTAATAGAGCAATCTCACATTATGATCTCTCTCTTCTTCCTTGGGACAATTTTTCTTTCAGAATGTGGTATGAATTGACACAATATTTTCTTAGATAAATGTGACATCAGATTTATCAGATACTAAATATCTTGGATGCTAAATCTTGGGATTTTTAGCTAGTATATGGTATAAAAGTCTGAAGGAATAAAAGCCATTGAGTCCAAAAGTGCTATTTCCTCCACTTAATCTACTTATTTTCTCCTGGTTTGAACTAGTGGAAAATAAGATATTAGGTATAGACCTAAATGGTACAAGGTTCTATACTAACTGTCAAGTCTTATCTATGGATAGTTAACTGCTTTTCACATTTTACCTTTAGCAGCAAAATGTCACAGGTACCATGATGCTAATCCAGTCCAGTATTGATTTTTATGTATTATTGGTTAGCTCCCTAAGTTGCTCCAGAATCCTGTAGTATCTTCAGGTATCCTAACACAACCATCATCATCTTACCCGAAGACATCCTATATGTTCTTAATAAAAATGTAGCACATGAATAGCAAGTGTTCTTGGTTCTTTGTCAGCTAGCCTTTTAGACTTCCTACAAAAATAGCAAAGGAAGACATTACCATAAATTTCCCTGTAAATAAGACTATGGAATTTGGGGTGGGGTGGATCTTTTAAGTTCCTTATTTTTGTTTTGTTCCCATCAATGTAAAAATGGTCATAGAATCATAGAATAGTTTGGGTTGGAAGGGACCTCTAAAGGTCATCTAGTCCAACCCCCCTGCAATGAGCAGGGACATCTTCAACTAGATCAGGTTGACCAACCAACCTGACCTTGAATGTTTCCAGGGATGGGGCATCCACCACCTCTCTGGGCAACCTGTGCCAGTGTTTCACCAAACTGGATCTTCTTGGTGGTTTTATAAACCCCAGTTTAAAACCCATATTTTTGAAATGTTGTTTTTTTTACACCGCATGGACTTTTTTTCCTTTTCATTATCAGTCTCTGAATGATATAGCAAATCTTTCTTTTGTTTTCCAAGGAGAGGTAAATGTTTGTAAGCTGAGGTCCTACACTAGTATTCTTCTTTCACTTAAATGGTAGTGTTTCTTTCCTCTGCAAAGCAAGAGCACTATTTCACTATTTTTTTTTCCTGAAAAATAAAAAAATGTGAGCCTCTTCAAAGCTTTGCCTCTGATAGACTTTGTTTTATTTAAAAGATACAATGGTGGCTTACTGTGTCTCAGAAATTCCACTTCACATCTAGGTCGATTTGAGACTGCTTACAGGAGGCTAATGTGTTTAAAAGTCAATTTAGGTTTACTTCCTGCATCATAGTTTTATGGCCAAAAAGGCCATTGAATCAATTATTATAATTTGTCTGGTTAACATGTGATCTTTGCTTTGTTCGTTTTCTGGACACTAATATCCAGTTGTCCAGTTGTCTGCTGATGCATCTTTTAAAATACTTTTTCTTCAGACAATCTTCTGTGCTGAAGTTGAATTGCCTTTTTTTCTTTTTTCTTTTTTTTTTTTTTTTTAATCTATTCATCTCCTCTGTATACCTGCTTTAAACATCTCTATTGTCTGGAGTAATGTGGAAAGGAATTAAAAGTAGTAAAGTATTGACCGATCTGATCTAGTGTGTGTGATTCTTCAATTCCTTCCACATTATTCTGGACATCCCACTCTTTTAGAAACTCCTTAATTTATGAACATATTTCTTATTACACTATTATGAGAGGTCAGATGGTGATGTTTATTAGTACCTCACATTTTTTTCCTAAAAATTATTTGTTCCAGTTGTTTCCTTATACATCGTTCAGATACTACTGCTGTTGAAAGACTCTCCTTCTGATATCTTGGTCATCAATCCCCTGCCTTAGGGATGACAAAATCTGATTGGGTCTCTGTATATACTCTTCTTCTTGTGGAAAGCATAGCCCTATTGTCTGGAATAATATGGAAAGAGTCATAGAAACTAAATTGTCAAAGGTAAGTCAAAATTTATCTTTAGTGCTTGTGAATGATATCAGATTGACAACACCTGAAGACTGAAGCTCTCTGTTTATCCACAGGAAAAATCAGCAAAATTAGCAACTTTATAAATTTCCAGACTACCAGCATGCCTCAAAACTGGCTGATAAGAAAGCTTACCTCTAGAAATAAGATGTCTAATGTCTGTACCTATTCAGGCATTGAGTGCTTCCTAAGTCAGCAAACACTTTGATGTAGTCATTTATTTACAATGAATTGGATGGAGGCAAGTATCACACTGAATACATACCACTGCTGAGTCTTCATATAGTGATGATTTTCACATAATGCTACTCTAAAACAGATAAGAAGAGCCTAGAAGCACACAGACAGAAAATTTATTCCAGTCTTCCATATGATTTCTTCTCACATACAGATACAACTAAAAATCATGTGTGTGTGCATGCATGCAATATTTATTTAAATAAAATAATGTTATTTTTTCATGGGCAGTCATTCGAATATATCCAGGAGTGTTCTTATATCCTGAAGAATAAAAGCTGTGGAAGGCAGAAGTTATCTATTAAAGAGAGAAAAATGCCTTTGCTTACTGTTCTTTCTCACACTGCCTCCAAAAAGAGGCAAAGCTTCTCCCAAAACACCAAAGAAAATTCAAAAGCTTCTAAAATATTTTAAAACATTTGAATTGTTGAGATCAATTTTAAAATTTTACACTGGACGTGTTTAGAAGGCAAATTTTCTACTAGATAATTTTCAGCAGAAGTGATACTTGGTCTAAAGAGCAGTGAGTATCCATGATTTGAGAAAACTTTGCTGTCTGTGGATTTTGTTTATCATGTTACTGACATTCACCTTACAGTTCTTGTAGTTGCAACATAGGAAAAATCCTATCTATGTCAGTTCATGTGCGCACTCTGTTCATTTTGCTGAGCTAAGTGCAGCTCAGAAGTGCAGCTCAGCAGTCCTTGCTCAGGTCAGTTTTTAGAATAATCTCGAAATCAACATTTGCTCCTTTGATGAACCCAGTGAAGTGGTTAGTTGTTACAAGGATGACAGCTGCCCCAGAAATTACTTTAGCCTTTTTAAGTTTCTAATACATACATACACATATATATGCATTTTTTTACCCTGTTCAACTGGACAGTTCAGTCTCAACCAATTAAGTTTGTTTATTCTGGGTTTGCTTTTTCATGGAGATGAAATTGTGATTTCCACCACCATCACCACCCCCCCGGTCTAAAGTATCAGGATCTTGTAATTTGCACTAAAAAGCTTACAAAACCAAATCTTTCTGTAATTATTTTCACTAATTATAATCTAGCAGTGGTAAATGGCAGGATTTTATTAAGTTAGCCTAGCCTTCTTTCTCATTTCATTTGTACTTATGGAGTTGTCATTTTAAATTTAAAAGTGAGTATTAAGGTTTAGTAGTACTGATTTTTTCAGCATGCTATTAAGTAGCATCCATTTTTCATCTAGTTTATAGCAGCAGTCTGTTGGGTCTTAAACAGCTGTGTAGAATGTTACCTGTTACTGAACTAGTCTAGTCCTTCTGCTTAACATCAAGCAGTTCATTAAAGGGGATTTTTATGGTATACTGGTTTTGAACCAGGGCAACAAAGATCCAGTTTTTACGCCTGTGATCTAAATTCTTTAACTTCCAAGGGATGAGAAAGAAAATTTGGGGTGATCAGAGAGGGACAATGATTTTAACCATAACTTCTAAGTCTGACAGTTTGTCTGTAAGAGGTCTTGAGTACTAAGTAAACACGCAGCCTCACATTCTGATGTGATGTCACCAGATAAAGCAAAATAGGAACCTTGAAGTATCAAGAGGCTATAATTTGTCTATTGTCACATAGAAAGTAGGAAATAAACCTCAAGAACCTTGTTTTGTTACGAAAAAAAGTGTCTATGGAAAAAAATTATAATATGATGAATGTCATTGATAATGAAGAGAGTGCTGGCAGTGGATGGCTACTGCATAAGAAACGCATATTATGTTTTGTCTGCAATTTTGATGAGCATACTGTTGCAAGTTATGTTTGCTCCTTGTTGATATTCAGTAGTTTTGTAAGTGGTTTTGTATTTCCTTGTCCTGTGGTCAGGAAGTGAAGTAGAGGGGGAAAGGAAATCTGAAGCTGTTGTCCACCATCAAGACCCTGCTTTGCAAAATTTAGGGACGCCGATTAACGCTCAGTTTCAAGAAACTATTCTGTTCTGCATATATTTATGAGTACAACTAAAGAATGAAGGATTTTTCTTGCTTATCAATTTCTGCAAAGTAATTTTAATTTGAAACATTATTTGCTGAAGGGGAGAAAGAAACAAAAAAACACGCAGTTTTTATACTCTCTTGACACTGTAGATTACTTACTTTATACAGCCCATGATCGAATCAGGTAAGGTGATATTTGAAAACTAAAAATGAAAGAAACAAGCTGTATCTTTGGAGGAAGATTCATCTGATTTTTCCCCATTTAATCAGTATTCTGTATGTTAATACCAGCATACCACATGTGGTGGGTTGACCTTGGCTAAGGGCCAAAGTCCCACCAGCTGCTCACTCACTCCCCCTCCTCAACAGAGCAGGGGAAGAAAATAGGATGAAAAAGCTCATGGGTCAAGGTAAATACATGCAAACTGCTTACCAGTTACCATCGCAGGTGAAACAGACGACTTGGGGAAAACCAGTTTAATTCATTGCCAGTTCAAATAGATTTGGGTAGTGGGAAACAAAAGACAAAAATGAAAACACCACCTCCCCTCCTCCTATTCCCAGGCTCAACTTCAGTCCTTCAGTCCTGACTCCCTTACCCCCCAACCCTGAGTGGTGCAGAGGGATGGGGAATGGGGGGCTGTGGTCAGTCCATAACAGCCTCTCTCTACCACGCCTTGCTCCTCACACTTTTCTCCTTCTCCAGCGTGGGTCCTCCCATGGGCTGCAGTCCTTCAGGACAAGCCTGCTCCTGCATGGGTCCTGCACAGGCCACAGTTCCTTCAGGGAATGTCCACCTGCTCCAGCATGGGGTCCTCCATGGGCTGCAGGGTGGATACCTGCTCTGGTGTGGGGTCCTCCAAGGGCTGTGGGGGTGTACCTGCTCCACCGGGGCCTCTCCAAGGGCTGCAGGGGAATCTCTGCTGGAGCATCTGGAGCGCACCTTCCGCTTCCTCTTGCTCTCACCTTGCTGCTCGTGGGCTGTTTTCTCACACTTTTACCATACTCCTCACTGCCAGGCAATGTTTCTCCCTTTCTTACTTTCTGACACACGCCTTCCCTGAGGCGCTACCATCTTGGCTGCTGGGCTCAGCTGTGCCCTGCAGTGGGTCCATTTGAACCAGCTGTGTCTGGCGCGGGACAGCCCCCACCTCACCACCCCTACAGCCCCCCCCACTGCCAGCACCTTGACACCTAAACACCTACACCCAATAATGCTATTGTATTGCTTATGTAGCATATGTTGCTGCTAAATATGCTATTTTACACCATAGGAGAGAATGTAGGATGGGTAACTGTTTGCAAGGACACATCTTCCTCAGAAGAAGGTGTTCTATAGCTCAGCCTTCACTGTACTGCAAATGCCCAGCAGACTTAAATGCATTGGCAAAAAAAAACCCAAAATAAAACCCAAACCTTTAGGTCTACTTCTCACAGCACGTAGTCATTTTTTTTACCATGTTCATCTCTACAATTGTTTATTTAAAACACAAAGAAGGTCTTGAGCTGAGAGAAGCGTCATATAATTATTGGAAATACACATTAAATCAACTTCGATATCATCTGATACATAGTATTCTTAGTTTCATTAACTACTTGATCCAGACAACTGTATATGTCCCTGAAGTTTAATGCCTCTTTTAAATAGCTGTGTTTGTCTTTGTAATATCTTGTCTGCTAGTGATTTCTGCTGTTCGTCTTTTGAATAATCACTTTTCTCTAGACTTCCCAGATTTCAGAACAGCAATTAGAAAGCCTGGTAGGAAGGCAGAACCTTCAGGGTATATATGATTTTCCATTCATATTGATAAAAAAGATTTGAACAAGCTTTATTACCACAAATGTTTTTTTCAATGTGTAAGAAAGGTTGCACCTGCTCCAAAATTGCAAATGGGTTCCTCTGCACCCAAATGCCAGGAAGTTTACCACTGAGATAAACAAGACTTCAGTAGCAGGCTGCTCTGCAGTCTTGCGTGATGTCTTCTGTACTACAGATTACCAGACTGTGGTATGCATACCGCTAATGTCACGTGAGCAGTCTAAGTGATATACAAATACTGCTTGAACAGGCAGGTGTTGCTGCTTATGTACATGCATAGTCTGATACAGAGCTGGAAATGTTGATGCTTTTGCTGTCGCAAATGATGGCATCTTAGGGGAAACAAAGTTAGGAAACCCTTATAGATAGAGATTTGTAGGCACATGAGAAAGAAAAGAAAAAAAAAAAAGGGCAAAAAACCCAGACTTCTCAGCAACTTGTGCATACTGGCTATATATACTTTCCATTTTTCTTCCCTTCCCCATCACCAGGCATCTAAAAGAAAGAGGCTTTGGGTCACGTAAGGAGATAATTCTTCCCCTCATATTTGTGACCTTGAAGATTTGGCTTTGAGGTTTATCAGTTAGGCTGAAAGATACATCATAAGCCTATAAATTGTATATAACCAACAAGAAGAATTAGTAATCTTTCCCCATGTCCATCTCTGTCGTTCTCTGTCCAGAGTAAATATCTTTCCTTTTCCTCCAGTGATATGAGGGATCAGCTGGGCTTGCAGCATCTTGCTGTTTTACTCTTTTTTAGCCTGGGAAGGAACTGTCCCTTTGCTATCACATCAGCCTAGACTGCATGGACTTTTTAAGATGCTGACCTAGCTTAGTGGTGAGGTAATATTCCTTTGTCACAGGCAGATTGCTAACATTTATTTGGCAGAGGGATTGCCTCATAAACTGGGAATGAAAAGGTTTAACATAAAGCCAGGTGAAGAAGCTTGACAATGGTGGTGTTTCTCCTTAAGAGTAGTATGGTGAAGAAGCTACCGTCTTTCTGTCAATTTTTTTAATCCTTGTAGATGCAAAAAGGAGTGAGTGGGGACTAGTTAACAGAGCATGGTTAGATCATATTCCTGCATTAGGTGGTATAAACGAAGGATGGTCTTTACTGAGTAAGCTACTGCCAGTCTCCTAGGTGTTTGTTACCAGTGCTGTAACTTAGCTAACTCACATTCGAATGGTGTGCAGGATATGTTGGTCTAGCAAGAGTCTTTTTACAAGACAGGACTGAATTAAATGCGTGCCATGCGAACACCTCGGATTTTCTAGGCTGCATTGTAAACTCTCCTAGCCAGCACAAAGGTGCTGCAAGCTTTGAAAGGAGCCTCTGAAGTCCACTGTAGTATCAGTGAGCAAGAATAATTTATGAAGGTGGTACAAGTGGTAAGAGTTTGCTACAGTTGTGGGTTTTTTTCTTCTGTTGGTACTTGGTGGAACCAGGGTAGTCCAAAGACTACAGTATTTGTAAGTGTCAAATCCTTGCAAATCCTTTGCAGTGGAAACAAACCTCTTTACAATGGGAAACATTTACAGGGAGAGGTAAAATGTTTGTTGCTTTTATTTGGCTTAATGTGTTACACAGAAATTGAATGAAGTCATTCTAGTCAGTTTACCCACTCAAAAGAAAATTAGTTGGTACTAAATATGTTTTGTTTCTGTGGGTGTACATTCATTACTAATCCAAAGTCAGTACTGTTCCAGAACCATTACTGTGTGGCACTCATTGAAAGCACTCTGTGAAACAAATTAGCATTATCTTTTTATCTGCGGTAAGATATTGCCTACTTCAAATAAATGAACAACACATTTGCTAGCATTTTGCATTCTTGTTGGCAGTTTCAGTAGACTGGCTAAGGTTTGGGCAGAGCATCAGACCCCAAACTATGCTCTTGCCAATTAGAGGCAGCTTTTTCAAGTAAGCAGTGTAGACTAGAACTCTACAATATCTTTGTACATGCTCTCTGGATAAATAATTCCTGTTTCAAAGGTTGCCCAAATTGATATTTTTACTTTTATATGGCATGTTTCACTGAAGAATCTTAGTGCTCTTATCTAAGTCTAAGGATAGAATATTCCTCAATTTATAAAAGTATAAGTCAAGCAAAAGGGACTGATTTGTCTCACCGAATATATTTAAAAAATACTAACTTAAGGAAGAAAGAATTGTGTTAAAAGTTTAACCCATGAACAAAACTTATTAAAACTGTTTTAGTTTAATGCAGTGATATTCTTCATTTCCATGTTTGACACACATCACTTTGACTCAATTTTGTTTTTATTTCCATTTAGGACGTGTAGGAACACCTCATTTTATGGCCCCAGAAGTGGTAAAAAGGGAACCTTATGGGAAGCCTGTAGATGTTTGGGGTTGTGGCGTGATCCTTTTTATCCTGCTAAGCGGTTGTTTGCCTTTTTATGGAACCAAGGAAAGATTATTTGAAGGCATTATTAAAGGAAAATACAAGGTAAATGACAGTATACCTGAGTCCTTTTCCAGTGAGATGAGCTCTGCTGGTAAAAATTCTGGAAGTTGATTTCTGTATTTAGCCTGATTTAAATTTGAAGCTTATAGAAATCTGTCTGTGTTACACAGGAAGAGAGATGATTTTTTCTCTCCAGTCTATCTTGTTCCTGCTGTGTTTTGTATCAATGTTAGGAATTAGAATATGGAAATATTTGCTCAGATGAAATAATAAATGGGTGCAACAACTAGCCCCTAATTGTACATTGAGCTCCATAGGATTACATAAGGTTTAGCTGTGAAGTATAACATACTGTATGTTATCTTAGGTTTATAGATCATTTAAATTTTTAAATCAACTAAAAGAACTTTCATAAAGGCTGGTCATCATATTGCCTTGATTTAAAACAAAATGCATGTTACTGTAAAAGTGGAGTTACGCATTTTTCTTTTTAGTACAGTATGTAGTAAAGTGCAGCTGATGATTCAAAAGGAGCCACTTGCAACTGAAAGCAAATCGGTGTGCATGCAAGATAAGCATGTTTCACAACATAAGCATCCTAGGGCCATTATGGAGGCAAATTTAAAGCTTCGACTTCACTATTTTTGCGGTTTTGTCGAAGATAGGTTTTGCTCGACTTTGCAACCAAGGTCATACATGAGCTGTCTTATTAGCGAATTAAGAGTGGAAACTCCTAAAACTGTCTGATAGTCAGTAATATGGTTTAGGAAGTATTTTATTATATGAACTTAACAGTAGTCTGCTAAAATGTGACAGCAGTGGTACTGCACTTGGTCAGGAGCACATTTTTCATTCTTTAAATTTGTATTCCTAGAAACAGCAGGATCTCTTCATGGCACTAGTTTTGGGATTTCATAGACTGGTAGACATTTCAGTTTCATTTTATGGAAGATTTCTTTGTGGAATCTCTTAAGCAGCTAAAACCTTCTGGAAGAATACAAGTTAACTTTTCTTTGTTTAAAAAAAAAGTCATGGCCAGCACATTGTGTCTTCTCAGTTCCTTTTCTGTTCCTGTTTCCACAATAATATGTCTATTCAGTGAAAACAGTGTAAGGATTTCAAAACAGTCTTGCTGCAAATTTGCAGTTACCTTCATTTCATTAGAGCTGAAAAAGAAATGACAAATCACAACTATAAATGTGCATTTCATAGCCAGATAATGTTCCTGAGTGCTCCAATTTAAAGCGATCATTTTTCGTAAAGACTGGTCTTAAATAAAATGGACCTCTTTAAATTAACAGATTATAACATTGAAAAGAGTCTTGTTATAATTTTGAATTTTCATTTAGTACTTTGTAAAATCAGCAGTGTACCATCTAAATACAACTTAAGTTCTTCATAAATTAAAGAAATACTAGAAATAGCTTAAGGATAGAATCCTTTATCACAGAAAGAATTTTCTTACTTTAGTATGGTTTTATCGGGTGTCCATCATCTTGACTAGTTGGACACAAACCTGCATATGCAGAAGACGAAAATATATTCTAAATCATCCTTCACATTGTTGTCTCCTAAAGATACAGTTCTGCTCTAAAAAGTGTCGCAATTGCTTGTATTGTTGATCAGATGTCAGTATGCTTTCCTACCTGAGTGGCTGAAGAAGCTTAACTGTTGTAAAGTTGAAAGGAATTTATTGGGAAGAGCCATTGTCCATGCTACGTGTGGGACAGGACCAGAGTAGTTCACAACAGGCATTAGCTGACTCCCTTCTTACTCAGCATCACTGACATGAAATTGTGGGTTGATACAGATAGACTGTCATGCCATTCCTTATATTGATTTCAGGAGTAGATTTAATTTCTACATTTATCATATGCATAGATAACTGTCAGACAAAGACTAAATTTTTTCTTCTTCTAGTGAAGGGTCACTTTTATCTGAACAAAATGTAGCATAGGTAAAGAATTATACTGTGATTATAACATAATACCAAGGATATGTCAGCTTTTATGTGATACAGTGCTCACTGTTTTCCATCTTTTATGCCATTTCAGTAGCAACTAATGTACAATTTTGTAAGTTATTAAAAAACTTAGAAACTTCCTTTAACATTTATTATGATAAAATGTTTACAAGTACCAACCACTGTTAAATCTCTGCAATTACTTTACGTAAAGAGTAGGTTCTTTTCTCTATTCTTATTACTAATGTAATTTCTTTTTTCTTGCTTGTAATCAGATGAATCCCAGGCAATGGAGCCATATTTCTGAAAGTGCCAAAGATCTGGTACGCCGCATGCTTATGCTGGATCCAGCAGAAAGGATAACAGTATATGAAGCACTGAATCATCCCTGGTTAAAGGTAGTAAAAGCAGCTGTTTACATACCAGTTTCCTCTTCACGGGAGAAAAAGATTTATTTCTTTGTTTCTTTTTGAACTTTTCAAAGTAGACGTGACATTGTACAAAATGTGTGATAATATGTTTTAAATGCTTTGTAAGATTAGAGCCTTACGTTTCGATAATTGCCAGGCTTGAACTCTTGAAGAGCAAACTCACTCACTCACTTCGGCAGCATCAGAGTATAGGGAGTAGGGCTGTGTAGAATAAAGCTTGAAGAAGGTATTCGTGTGTCTTTCTGTGGCTCTCAAACTCCAGAAGAGTAATTTCTGATCTCTTTTTTGCTCAGTCATATCTAGACCTCTTTCCTATTATGCATGTAGCCATGCAGTTTATTGCAGTACGTTATGCTACTTAACTGTGCTGCTTTCTTACATTAGATTCCTGAAATACCCCACCAGAGTGAAGGAAGCATGTAGTGGTATGTTGCTCAAAGGTCACTGTAACTACAGAATATTATATGGCATATGGTAATCAAATTATTTTTCAGTGGTGGCAGAATTTACAACACAGTTTGAGCCAGTGGGAGAGTAGTTGCTGGACACTGAAGCTTGACAACAGGAGCAGGAGAACATACACCTAGCTTCTCAGTAGTCCCATTAATAGACTGTGCTAAACATTGGAGTTGGAGAATGATGGGTGTGTTGCAGATTTAAAAGGTGGCAAGCACTGGTTCAGAGCATTGTATTTTCTTTAGCAGAAACTGATGAATTAACTATTTTTCTTTGTTATCCTCTATTTCTTTTCTATTTTTGCCTACAATAAACTGCCTTCCCTGCTGACTCAGAATTTTCTTCTAAACAATTATAGACAGCAGCTGAATACAGCACGAGACAGAGACATCTTTAGTGCTGTAGAGAGACTGAGTTACTTCTGCCAGTGATTTCACTCTGATTCAGGAGATGCATGTGATAAACATTTACATTAATGAATAAGTGTATGTAGCTTCTGGGATGATGTGGGGCTGGGGACGAAAGTAGTCAGCTGCTGCAAGTTCTGTCCCCACTGTTCATTGGCAAATTTTTCGTCTGCATATACAATGGAGAATTCTTCCTGTAAGCTAGCACCTGGTGTCACCAGCCATCGAGCTGGCACTTCCTGCTCTGTTGGACAGGTACCCCATCTCCCAAGCTTACCTGAAGTATCAAGCAGCCCTTAAAAGAGTGCTTGAACATGTTGCTTCACTGGGATTTGTGAATCCCAAGCAGCAGAACTACTTTGTGCTTGCCAGCTTCAAAGTTCAATGCTGGCCACAGACTGACTAACAACACAATAGTAAAACAAAAGGCTAGAGTCTTACTACAAAGTGGAAAACAAAATTACAAAAAGAAAATATCCCTGGCCCAAGTTAAGAATTGTTTCAAAATATTTTAATCCCTCTCAGTTTCTTGAAGTTTTCCTTAAGTTGCAACAAATCCTCATTCTCCTTAGGATACTTACTAGCTGGTACATTTCTTGTCTAGTTTCTTAATGTGGAGAGAATATTAAGAACTTGTATGTAATGTTTCTTTTGTTTTGTTTTTTGTGGTTTTTTTTTAAGGAGAGAGATCGTTATGCATACAAGATCCATCTTCCAGAAACAGTAGAACAATTGAGAAAATTCAATGCAAGACGAAAACTAAAGGTAAAATGAATGTAGTGTTAAAACAATATAATTACGTAACTTGAATTTTGTGTGATACTTTATTCACTTTAAAAGTACTAAGAGAAATCTATGCTCTGAAGTTGGCAATAAAATAAAATGTTGAAACAAGCCTTCACAGTTATTAATTGCAATGATCTCTTGTTAAGGGTGTTCGTCCTTTCTTTCTTAGCGCATAGTTTTCAAACTAAACTTCAGCGCAAATTGTCTGGTATCAACTGAGGTGTGTATGAGGTCTTCATCTTAAATTAATTCAGTAATTCTGTGTAGTATGAATCACTGGAGAGAATAGCACAATGGCTTCTGTTATTATTGTGTTATGTTTATAATAAAAGGAACATAATAATGTTTTAATGTCTTTTTTCAAGAAGAGCAAAAATGTATTCTTCAGTTTATCCCCTTTATGTTTAACTATACACAAGAATATTTCTCAGCCGTATTGAAAAGAATGTTAACATTTTAGCCCAAAACAACATCGTTTCCCTTCAGTTCCTATCTTGGAAAGTTTAACAGAAGCATTTTTAAATTCAATGAAAGATTGAGAAAATTTTAACAGAAACATGCACCATTACAATTCATGAGGTTTTTTTATAATTTGTAATAAAACACCGAATCAGATATACACACTGAGTTGCTGCTTTGCAAAAGTTTAATGTAGCTGCAAAAACAACTGATGATTAGGATGCAATAGTTGTCGTAGTTCAGCATAAACAGCACGTTCTCTTAGGTGGTGAAAGATTGAGAAAATTTTAACAGAAACATGCACCATTACAATTCATGAGGTTTTTTTATAATTTGTAATAAAACACCGAATCAGATATACACACTGAGTTGCTGCTTTGCAAAAGTTTAATGTAGCTGCAAAAACAACTGATGATTAGGATGCAATAGTTGTCGTAGTTCAGCATAAACAGCACGTTCTCTTAGGTGGTTTGTATGTCCAGGTAATGCTTTCATTAAAATGTTAGCTAGTACATTTTAAAATATGACCTGTTTTCCTGCTCTAGACGCAGTTTCAGGTCTTTCCCAGATTTCTTCCTGGGAAGGCCACTATATTTAGTCTTCTGAGAGCTTTTGTACCTGTGCTATTTGTTTTCTACCGTTTTATCCAAAGCACTGCTCTGCAGAATGTTTCCTGAAATTATTTGTTGTCCATTTTGCCTACTGCCACAACTGTAAGACATTAAAACCTGAGTGGTTAAACTGTAATTTACTTGAACAAGTAAATATATGTCAGAGCAGATGACTGTTTTTCTGGCTTTGTAACTTCCCATGTAACACTCATTCTGGGAGTCTGAGATTATTACATTTTCATATACCTATATTATGGATGTCAAATATCCTAGTGCTGTCAGTGTCAGATTCTGACAATTTCTCAAATAACAACATATTCTGTTGCTTTAAAGAGTGAATTTTTATACTTGCTAAGCCACCCAGTCTAGGTAAGAGGGAAAGAGAAATAAATTAGTTATTTTGTTTACATTGTACTATGGGAATTTATGCCTCACACTTATTATTTTTAAATGCTTTCCCGTAAAGAATTGTTCTCATGAATCCCCTCACTGTTTATTACTTACTGTTTATTAGAGTAGAGTATGACCAGCTCTTCTGTTAGATATGGTCACTGGTAACAGTGAAGCAGAGCTGAAGACTATAAAATTTATTTACTCTTCAGTGAGAAGGTCAACAGAAGACAGACCTCAGGAGACTGAGTGATCCAAGGTGTCTGGAAATGTTTCATTATCCTTCTTTGTGTAATTTAGACTTTGTGGGTATTTTTATTCAGGGGGCAGTACTAGCAGCTGTGTCAAGCCACAAATTCAACTCCTTCTATGGTGACCCCCCTGAAGAGCTGCCAGACTTCTCTGAAGACCCCACCTCCTCAGGTATTTTAACAGAAAGTATATTTACTGCAGTCAACTTGTCTTAATGCTATACTCACTAGAGTACCAAGTATTTACTAATTTCTCATGATTTCATAAAGTTACATATTAAGTTAACGTTTAAATGTGAAAGCATAAATAATTTTCAGTCATAATGGTGTTAGTGACTGGAGAAAATGAAGAGAAAATCTCTGCACAGTTGTAAGTTTCTACAGAAATTCTGTCTGATTTTTCTATTTGTTGTATGTACATTCAGTCACAAATAATGCTATAACCTCGTATTTCTCTTTATATTACTTGAGTGTAAAAGCTTATAGGAATTTTGTCTTGAATTCTTAGGCAGGAGCAAGGTTCTCATACCTTACTAATAGTTATTTACAAAAAGAAAACATTGTGTACCAGAGTTTCTTGACCTCCTGTTTTAGAGAACAGTATGATTAAGATGTCTCCTCTTTAAAGCACACTGGACAGTATTTCTGATACTATAACCCAGACTCCCAAATCTTCAGAGAGAGACAATACATGTACTTCAAGGACCTCCCAACATACTTCAAAGGGGAAGATAATACCTTTGCTGTGCTGTGAGCATGTAGCTAGGCCTTGGGCAGGACAGTGATCTTACTCCAAGCAGTCGTTTTGTCCTCGACCCATATTCAGGAATTTAAATAACCTGGCAGTCCCTATACTAACACAGCCCTGTCGTAGTTATGTATCTTAATTTTGATATAACATTACTCACAACACTTGCAGTGCAAAAGTCTGGGTTGTTCTATGTGACCTAAAATTAGGATTTAGGATCAAGTTAAATGAACTTCTAAGAAAAATCTAAGGCCAATAGGACTCTCTCTTTTATTTTTCTAAACAACTAAATAGTACTGGCAGAATATTTTAGCTATACACTGACTTTACTAGAAGACATTTCAGGAACTTAATTACATGCGCTGAACTGCTGTGTGATAATTCTCTTTCCCAATATTTTTATAGGTGAGAAAATTACTTATTGACCGCATATGTTGTGTTCCTTTTCTGCTCTTTCATATGAGCAAGTAATTTTTATAAATTATTTCAATGTCATTAATAGAGGAATTGGGGGCATTTTTTTGTTGTTGAAATTCTTAAATTTCACTTCTTGGAATTCAAGTTTGAGTATTTAAATTAAAAGATTGCTTTGTCCTTAGAGATGCACACCGGTCATAACTTCCATAGAAGTGAATGGGAATCTCAGATCATTTATTGCAAATGGGTAATCACAGCCTCATGGCTTACCTTAAGGCAGCCAGCTTTTGAATACTTGATGTACTTGTAAGTAAGGATCTTTATATTCTTCTAAAGAAAGAATAAGTTGGTTTTACTTCACCCAGAATTACTTGCAGTGCTTTAATTTTTGTTTCCAGCTACTTCCCCCATTTCCATAAAACGAATAGGCCACCAACAAGATCAGCAGTGGCAACTTTCCTAATCTAAAAACTGCAGTTCCTCTATCCAGTTTCAGTCTCACATCAACAGGGCATGTGTCTTCCTCACAGGATGATGTAATTGCAGATATCAGTATACAGCAAAGGTACAAGTTCTATTTTTTCTGCTCACAGAATACATGAATCCAGTACACATGTAAATTCTGCAGAGTATCTGTGCTGGATCCACTGTTATCTTGTGTTCATCTCTGAAATAACTGAAACAATAGCTTGGATTTCTTAGGAAAGCATAGTTATAAAATAACATTGTTGATCTCACTGATGGGAGGTCGCAGCGATCAGGAAACCATACTAAGTGGGTAGTTCTCGTGATGTTTCCCTGACCGACTACATTAGCTGACAAAATATTTAATATCTCAGGATAAACACTGAGACTTGCAAGAAAAGATACTGCAACTCTCAGCTTCTGAAATTGCTAGATATGGAAATCTATTTTGTTTCCTCTTCAGAAGTACACTAATAAAGTTTTCAAATATTTGTAGCTTGTAAAGATAGGCTCTCGTGATGATTCTAAACTGAACTAGTTCGTAGAAATTAGACAAAAAACTCTTGAATTGCAGTAGAAACTTGACTGTCTTAAGGTTATTTAAGTTTCCTTCCTAACATCTCATAATGTTATGATCATAAACTCTAATGAAGAGTGTTTAATAATTTAAATGTTGCTGCCTATTTAATCTTCCCATAAAATTTCATGAAGCTTACCATTAAAATTAAATGATTTGTCAGAAACAGGCAAATGTGGAACTCCTACTGAGATAAAGATGCAGAAATGTAAATGCTTATTAGGTTATGCAAATTGTATATCCTGTCCTCCTCCAGGTCTTTCTAAACACAGAAACAGAAAATTTCAGTTCTGGGTTTTTTCCAGATTAATCTAGAGGTGTTCTTCCTTAGAATTCAGTGAACCTGGGATTGCTGGACCCCTTTTGAGCATCTTCCTATACCACCAGAGTAATAGCCTGGGATATGAAGGCACTATAGGTAGCAAGTCAGATGACTTTCTTAGATGCAGAATCACACAGGATATTTTTGTCAGAGAGCTTTCCAATGAGGGTCAGCAAATTGCATAACTAAATTAGATGGCAATGAGCACAGATAAATTTCATTTAAAGTCAACCAGATATTCTTTTGTACACGTCTTCCTTTCATTCATACAGAGTGTGTTAATAATTCTTAGTTTCCACAGCTTGTTCTGAGTGATCTATTTCCTCTTTCGTCAGCAACTGTCCTCTGAGGGACTTAATTTAATCCTGCTATCATTCTGTTGGTAATGGCAAAAGTCAGTCTTGCTGAATTTTGAGAGAGTATGATAAAAGCTTTTAAAATGTTTTGAAAAATTAGGTAAATATTTATTAAACTAAAATATTACTTTACTGCTGATAGGCTGTGTTCAGTAACTTCTTTAGTAAAGACACAAAACAGCTGAAATGACAAGCGTCTTGCAAATGTTTTTTGCCAGAATGTAAAACATTTGACTTTCAGGTTGCATGTCTTCAAGACATGGTAAAATATCAATTTCCCAAGGCAGTGAATGTTTTGGATGTTTTTAATATGCTGAAACAAATATAAACCAGAAGTTAGCAATCAGCAGCCCTACCGGCTAAATCTGGCACATGAGAAAAATTGGCCCAGTAGAGAGTATTTGAAGTGGACCATGAAATTAATTAGGTGCTAGAGAAATTCACAATCAGTTTGCCTTCTGCTGCACTTCCCCATCCTACTCCCTCCCCTCTCCCCTGCCCTCCCTGGCTCTCCTATGACCTGATTGCACACGAGATCAAGACAGAGGATTTCCTCTGCTTGTGTCATATGCTGACCATTTGTCCCCTAACGGAGAGTACGGAGGTATAATTTTCAAGTGCTGATAACAATGCCTCCAGCTGAAGAATGAACATCGCCAGTGTAAAGCTTTTCATTTTTCCTCCTTTTGCTTCTTCAGCCCCCCATTCTGCGGCAGCACAAGGAAGGGCTGTGGAACTGTTTGACATTCTGACTTGGGAAGCTGAATTCAGGAACACCATTTAGATTACTTTGGAGTTTTAAATAGATTCAGGATGTTTAGGTTTTTAGGCCGACAGTTAGAAAAGCCAATAAATTGAAGAGGTTTTTTATAACTTTGTACTTCCAAAAACCTTTTTGTAGCCACATTTTCAGAACTACTGAGTCAGTGTTAGGGTTAAGCCAGTGGATAGTCCATAGGCTTTGGAAAACTGCATAACTGATTTTTAGATTAAAGCAAACCTTACCTTTTGGTTAAAGGACTTTACTCTACAATGCCTGCTTGAATTGCTTGGTTTATAGCGCTCATATTCTGAAACGTGACTAACAAGTTTCAGAGTAGCTTTCTGCTGCAAACAGTTCTAAATTCCTGTAAGGCATTTTTATAATGCTGTGTTTCGGTTTAACCACAGAGAAAGTGCAGCAGCATATTTTATAACAGAGTGACTGACCAAATGTACTTATTTAGCCTAGGCTAACAAATAGCGCTGTTGCAGTACTTCCTGAACACTTGTGTGCTTTCTGAGCTCTGTGGTAACAGTGTAAGGTGATGAACGTAGAAGCAATGCTTTTGCATTGCACAGAAAGCAGGCACGTTAAGTCTACATCAGTGTTTCTAGCTTGTTTTCTCAAACTGCAAGGCACAAATTTCATATGGCATTTTTATAAATGGATTTTGATATTTTGTCTCAGGATTGCTGTATGTAAATTGAAATTTTCATTCTTTTTTATCTTGTTAGAATCTATATTGTCATATCAAATAAGAAAATTTTAACAGTATGAGATCTTGAATTTCAAATTTGAAAGTAATAATAATGGGAAAAAAGCTAAATCTGATAGTCTTTCAGAGTGGGATCAAACAGCAAATGTATGGCCAAGTTGCAAGATCCCTGTTCCCAGCATACATGGGACTAGATAAACTCACAAGTTCGTGAGTGGTTAGTAGTTTCATGGGATTTAGATTCCATGAAATATGGGCAATATAAGCCCCTATCTTAAAAATGATCCATCTCATCGACATGAGGAAGAAAAAAAATTACTGTTATTATGCAAAAATTACCACTGATTTTGTAAATATTTGCAAAGGGTCTTTTTAAGTATGAGTGCTTGCGGAAAAAAAAATTACATTCACCTTATAATTTACTGTTATTAATTCCTTATCTAGTATTACAGGTATAACTGACTATCAGTTTTGAGATCATGAGTTTGAGTGTTTCCAATGCTCCGTTATTATCTTCATGATTTTTCAGCTATTTAATCTTTTTTCCGGTATGTTTAAATAAAAAAACTTTTAAGTATATACAGTCACTGTTAATTAAAATCAATAATAAAGTGGTTATATTTCAATGGGTCTCATAATGGTTCTCACTGAAACTTTTGTAAAAAAAATTGATTTCAATATAATATTGCTAAATTCTAGTTAGTAAATATAAGTATATTAATTAATATGATGTTACGCTTCATCTGCAGTATATTGAAATAGTTTTTCAGTTCACCTCTTATGATATTCTTACTTGAAATAATTTTTTGTCCATGAGTTTTTTAAAATACTTTAACCAATGTTGGAAAAAGTCTGGTATTATAAAAAATTGATTTCAATATAATATTGCTAAATTCTAGTTAGTAAATATAAGTATATTAATTAATATGATGTTACGCTTCATCTGCAGTATATTGAAATAGTTTTTCAGTTCACCTCTTATGATATTCTTACTTGAAATAATTTTTTGTCCATGAGTTTTTTAAAATACTTTAACCAATGTTGGAAAAAGTCTGGTATTATAGATACCTAACACTGCGTACATGTGCTACCTTCCCAATGCCAAGTGTTTGTTTGCTTCCCTTCCCAGTCTGCAAATCCCATTTGCTTCACACATAGAAACCATATTAAAAAAAAGCAGGGGTTCTTGTCAGTTTGTTCATACTATTTTGTGGCTAAACTAGTGTACTAGGTTGCAGCTTTATAAATCGCTTGTTCTGAAATCTTCATACTGTTTGTTGTTTGTCCAAATGCTGCCTTCCTACTAGGACTTCTAGCAGCAGAAAGTAGGTATCCCTTTGTTTTCCTTTAAGGCATATCATTCAGCTATGGTGTATGTCTTTGCATGTTTAAAAATCAGCTTTCTTCTCTTCTCTTTGCTATTTTCTGTTTTAATACTGCCTGTTCAAGAAAAATAGCTTGTAAGTTTTTGACTAAATCTGTCTATAACTTTGAAAGTATAATTGTCCAGAAGTAACATGTTTTCCAGGGAATTCTGAAGATTCTCCTTTAGAGGCAGTATTAAAATTACCTGGCTTTTTGCTTTCAATATTTGCAACACAACTTAAATAAAATTTAATTTTCATTAAATTAATAAAGGATAAAACAGTTTGGTTTTGCGTTTTAGTTCCAAAATTAATGTTTTCATGGACTAATGGGCTTTTTTCTCCTAACACTAAACACATACTGTAGTATTAGTCATACATTATTTTCTTGCTATACCCTTGCATGAATCTTCTTGATTATTCTGTGTTGATGTGATACATGATATATGCATATGCATTGTGTATATGCATACACCTGATTTAAATAATTATCCAATATGTGTCTCCTTAATGAAGGAATATTATTGACACGTAGGGAGGAGGTTCTGCTGCAAGTTAGCTGCACGCTTTGTGAGAGACTGAAAGTGCAAGCACTTCTAAAACCTGCAGACTATACTGACAGAGGAGAAGGTGTGACATTCTAGACCCTTGGATACAAACCGCAACCATTTCAAAACCAACAAATTCAGCATCTCAAATACAGGCTATAAAAAGTGGGGTTTTCCCTGCAGCATTTTAAGATTTGTAGGCTAACAGTGCTTCTTCCATCCTAGGTCAGGGCAGCATACATCCATGTCTCCATTTCTGATCAAAGTCATGGATTTTGTTGTTGTTTGGTTCATTCTTTTGTTGTTATAGGTTGTGGGGGATGTTGTTCCTTGTCCTCCTACTTCCCCATCTCAGAATGCCTGCCCAGTAATGTGAGACTGAGAACTCAGTGGGTTTTTATATAAAAGTTTTGCAACAGTATTATTTTTGTACTGTTGTAGGGGAAAAAAAGAAACCTCGTACAGAGCCTCTGGCACTGATTTTTGTTTTTTGTTCGTACATAGAGACTTTCTTCAGTAAACTTACTGACTGATAGGATGTGCTGCCCTCATACTGGTCAGAAGAGGGTTTCCATGTGTTTTTGCAATGAGGAAGAAAGCGTCTAAGGAAGTAGTAGTGAAGGGTATTCATATGTTAAAATAGTTACTTGTTTAGTTGCATGTGAGTGTGCTACTTGTCAGGTGCGGGTCTGGTCTGAAAAACCGTACCTTCTCACTACATATTTCTTTACCACCACACTAGACTGCCTTCTGTCATATTTGTAGCTAGTTTTATAGTGAGAGATAACTGGGAAAAGGAATTGGCAAACTTTGTGTAAAGGTCCCAAGTATGGAGGCAGGAGAAAGCTGGAGACATGCATATGCACAGTGCCCCTGTGCATGCAGAATAAACCGAAGACTATCTTCAAAATCCAACATCAGTTCTGCTCCCCCCCTCCCCGCCCTCACCCCCTCCTTTTTTGTATTCAAGATATAGTACTCTCCTCTGTGTTCATGCTTCTGTTTGGGAAAACTTTATCTCGTTTTCTTTTTTTTTCTTTCTTTTTTCCTTTCTTTTTTCTTTGTTTGGTCTTTTCCTTTTTCTCCCTGTTTTTCTCTCCTGCACCTGTTTCCTTTGGTTTTCTTCTCTTTTACATGCTTTTCTTTCCCTTGTATTCCATAGGTGTTCTTACCTTCTTTAATTTAGTTGTAAATCCCAATACCCTTCCATCACACCAACTGCCTTCTTTCTGCAGTTTCACTGTAGTCTCCATAAACCTCCATCTCTCTAGTTGTCTCCCTAGACTCCTCCTGATTGTTTTTTTAACGTATATATATAAATATTATATTGTGTGTATATTATTACTGTCTTAATTGCTTCCCAGTAGCATTCACAGAACTGCGTGCATGTAGGAGCTTATTTGTAAATTTAGAGAGTGTCTAAACTTGGCTGTTTGGTTTCTGTCAAGAAGGCAGAAGTAATTAAACACTATATAGCTCAAATTTGAGGAGGATAGAGTCCTTACTTGCCTTTCGTTTTAATTACACTGTTGAGTATATATGTGAAACGTATCTCCCACCTTATTTCAAACTATTATAGGCATATATATACACACATGCTTTGGCTGTCATCTGTCCTTACAGAGATAATTGCTCTGGAATATAGTGAACAGCAAAGAGCAACAAATCACTGTGTGAGGTTAGAGGCATCTCAACTCCAGTGATTCTTGCAGATGTCTTTTAAAGTGATGAAGAGCATCTGGTCCTTAGTTGGCTTTCTCTTAATCTAAGAAGTTACATCAGCACAAGTAGTAAAAAGGCCCTGTCTCTGTAAAAGATTCTTTTCTCGCCTTTAATGGAAACAGCGTATGTTTGTTTATTTTCTTCACAGGACCAACAGGAAATAGAGGTGATCTTTCTTACATGTTTTTAACTCCTGTCCACTGCTACTAAGGCAAACCTGGCCTTGTATATAATGTGGGCATAGTATTTTATAATTTTGCTGGTATTGAGCCTAGACTTTCGTGTTTGGCTAATGTGAACAGTTTTAAACGTGTATGTGATTGTGATTTGAAAACCTCAGCTGACAGGCACCCCTTCATTTCCACAGCATTTTGATATAGTACTTAATTACCTAATGTGTTAAACATTTATGCCTTGTGTTTTTAGGGTATCGTAATCAGATGCCAGCAAAACAAAACTACTGGAGGCACTGATTTATACAGTTGTCACTAAATAGGTCATTTAAAGGTATAAGTGTCGCTGGAGTCTTAAAGCAGAAGCAAAGAATCTTTATTTGTCATATGTGAAAAATAAACATAAAATCCATGAAACTTGAATCTCACAGTAGAGTTGGTAAAAATTATCTCATTGTCACTTCACCAGATGTGCTCTATCAGAATCTCACGATATTTATATTTTTTTCTGAAAATAACTGCACTTTATAATAATGTCCATGCTTGGTTTTTATGAGATTGTATCCAGTGACTTCATTTAGTGATTCTAATATTTGATCCGTCTAAAATCTAACAATTTCTGATGGTTTATCTTCTTCCTTGCTGTATGTGCTAGCTGCAGACCTCTTCATAAACCAAGTGAAATGTAAATCCTACCTTCTGAAATGCCTGTGCTTTGAGAGCCGGGACTGTTTTTTAATTTCATTTCCAGCGGCTGCACTCGAGAAGGCAGACAAGAGATGAAGTTGGGAGAAATCAGCTTGTGTTGATTGTAGATTGACTGGCATAAGGATTGAATTGTGATATATAGAGAAATTACAAATAGCAGCTAAGCCTTGGTTAGTCATTTAAAAACCACTGTAAAATCTTCAAGGCATAGTTTCTTACCTATTTATACAACAGATCCAGATTAAGGTAGTTTATAAGAATGAACAGGATTAAAATGCGTGGTTGGTGTCAGGAACTTAATTTTATATGGTTCTACAAATCTAAGGGGTTTAGATTTTGTCAGTGTCTCTTCAATAGAAATATGCTATTGTTATAATGGTTGTTATAAAGTCTTCTGCAGAGTTGTTTCCTGGCATACTAATTGCAGGAGACTTGCAAAAAGGTCATGGTTTTATAGTTTCGTATTTAAACAAGGTCAGGCTTCCTTTAACAAGTTTTCATTGCTCAGAAGAGGGTTTATGACTGACCAAGATTTAAATGGGCATTAACAAAGAATTCTTTTACTCTCTCTCAGAATGTGTTTGTAGTCAGAATTGTAGTCTTTGTGTTTTGCAGCAGGATCTAAGTCTTCTTACCTGAACACTCTTTTAGTCATACACTGTCGCAGATCACTGCTGCATGAAAGGGAGTTAGTAATTCTCTGTACTGCCTGCTGCATAAGAGAAGAAGTCAGTTGTACCTGCCTTGTTTGCAGAGCCTCGGAAAAGCAAACTTTTGGGGTGTTTTGTGGTGGAGACATATTACTGTTGGAGAATATGTAGACAATTCTTGGAACAGTATTTTAAAGATTTCTTTTATTTTCTTTTATTCTCTTCTGGGGAGAAGTAAGGAGCTCCTACCTACTTCTAAAGTTCAGTTTCTCTAGCCAAACCACCTGTTCCAGATTAGAATAGCTAGGTGCCAGGATGTAATAACAGCACTGTATTTTACCAAAGCTTTGTCTACTTGCAACTTGATGAACCAGTGTCCATACCAACTTCAGGTGGTATTAAGGGCACTGTATGAGAACGACAAAGACTCTAGAGATAGAATTCAGCTGTAAGAGGGAACTATTTCTGAATGGCCACCTCCATAAATGAGGTAACAGAACCTGCGGGAAATAGCTATGATAACTTTGACTACACACTGGGTGAAGAAATAAACCCAAGTTATTGCCTTATAAAGCAAATATGTCTAACTGACAAATAATAGATCTGCCTCAGTAGGCAGAAAGCTACTCAGTTCATCACCATCTTCTTAGAAGCAATTTGGTAATATCCTTAAGAAATCATTCCACTAACTATAAAAACATTTCATGTACTAGTACTGACTGCAGAAGACGGTCATAAGCATTCTGACTTTTTTATATAGTGAGAGCCCATAGTTTTCAACTTTTCAGAGCTGTCAGCCCCAAGGGAACTCTGAATAGTTGCAGCTATCCTTTCTTAGGTAGTCTTATGGGAATACAAGAAAGACAAGGTTATGTGCATGGCCCAGAATGTCACTGCTTATTTGCACACTGAGAATATATGTGCAATTACAGTAGGATCCACAGTTACCAGAGTCTTCTCACACAACCATGTTTGGTGTGGATTTTGTCTCTGTTACTGTGGAGAAGAGTCTTCTACTTGTATCACTGGAATTACAACCTTTCCTGTGCAATCGTATGTGTATATCTTTTATAGTTACTTAAGGTGCAGGGTGAGATTCATCTCACCTAAGTGGTTGGGACTACTTGAAAGTTCTGTGGCAATAAGCAGCATTTTTTAACAAAGTTTACTTTAGGGAATCTTAAAAAGCAAACAAACAAAGCCAGTCAAGTTAGTCAACTTCCTTTTTTTCCCCTGGCTTCCTAATATTTATGCATCATTATAATTTTTATATTTATAGATTCTGTCTGTAACTGCTACAGACCATGAGAAATCTGAGCTTTTTTATGACTGTATAATAACTCACTTAAGTCTTTCCTTTATCATCTATTCTGAGGCTAAAATGGGTGCATTTGCAATGATGAAAAGAGATTAAATCCTATTTCTAGAGGACACAAGCTTTAATTATAAATATTGGGTGCTTTTACACTTTCCCCAAAGGTTAGAAATTTAGCTTAAATATGATAGAATATGAATCTTTTTAGGGACAGGTGTGCTGTAAAGATTGGTTAATTTTATTTTATGTACTATCTCTTATCTGAATTTAAAACTCTTCTGAAAGGTACTCTTAGGCTTTTAACCAGATGTCTGTAACAGAGAGAGTTTAGGTGTTCACAAAAATGCCTGTAGAATTGTTCTATCACTTTTTTATGCAATAACATGCTGTCAGTATATTGCTACTATGCCATTTTCTCATGCAGGTGCCTGTTATTTGTAAATGCATGAAAGACAGCAGTAGATACAGCATAAGATTGTAGGTAAAAAAAACCCACAGAAGGTAGAACTCTGATTTTGAGGGATTAGCAAAGGCACTGTCAGAACTTCTCATCAAATTTGTTAAGGACGTTCTTGGAAGCTTTCTTTTACAGCCATCTATTCGATGTGACCAATGGACAGGAGAAAAAAGACCTAATGAACAAAGCTTAATGTTTTGGAATTCCCAGATATTCAAAAGGTTGTTGAGACACAAATGTTAAAAAAGTAGTAACTTCTATTTCTATTTGAAAGACCTCAAAGTATTCCACAAAATAAAATTCCCAAAGTAAATAATATTGTCAAATAAATACTGTGGTGGTCCAGAGCATGCAGTGTTTCACAATAATACAGCACTGCAGCCAACTTTGAACATACTTTTCATTGGTTCTGGTTTTAGCTCAAGTTTTAGGCATTATGAGCAACATTGAGCAGTATTAGAGACTCTTAAGATATCCAAGCCTCTGAAGTGAATCTCCTCTTGAGTTTTCCTTAAAGTAAACACTCCAAATACACAGAAAGGGCTTTGAACCTAGAAAGCAAAGTTTTGCTAGAAAAGAAAATAATTAATTTAAACTCTGAGCATGACAAGAAAAGAAATAAGAGAGTTGTAACAAATTTCCTTCTGCCACCTGCATCCTGGAAAGTCAACTTCGGGCTTGAAGATCTCCGAGTTCATCAACCTTTAATTGATGCACTGAAAACGTTAAAAGAAACTCAGCACAGTCCCTTTTGGGTCCCTAGGTAATGTTTTTCTTCCTTGCATTTAAGGCTTAGCTGGGATCTCTCCATGCTCTTACCAGCAGATTCCCAGTCCCTGTATTTTCTCAGGTTTCCTGCTGTGACTCCCAGTGAGGAAGCTGTGACGCAGGCAGAGCAATATGGACAGTTCCTTTCAGCTAAGCATGCTTATTCGTTATCAAGGGCATGGCAGTTTTTTCTCTTCTTCAGTGCACCTGACCCCATGCACAGCATTAGTTTTATTTGCTGACCAGCCACCACTTTTTTAAAGGAACATAACTTAAATTAATACATCAGTTGGAAGTAAGTAGTCAGACACATTTAATGGAAGGGGACTAAGAAGTCTTATTGCTCCTGAGCCATGAGTTGTGAGTGAGGGGAATACTGTCATTCTTAACCTTGGTGTACAAGGAGCTGTGAGGAGAATCCTAGGTTGAGACTTGTACTAAATGCGATGCAAGAGTTTCTAGACTTGTAACTTACTCGTCCTTCTAAGCCATGAGGTCACAAGTCTTGTATAATAGTTTTTGTGTATTTTGTTTTGTTTATTCCTGGTTTTCAAGGTTTTCAGAGAAATAAGTGAATTTAACTTGTTTCCTTGTGTTGTTAGGAGGGGCTTGGGTTTTTTGTTTTTATTACATTCTGAAAATGCAATAGATTACAAAAGGGCTTGAGTTAAAGAAGGCTGGTAAGAATTGTTCATACAGCGGAGGATGGAATTTCAAGAAATACAGCAATTTTTTAGATATTATCTATCTTGACAAAAGGACACTGGCAAATGAATAAGTAAACAGAATAAACATATTCAGGAGAAATTAGTGAATTACAGAATGTGTAGAATACTGTATCCAGAATTAAGAATTTATTTATGAAAAAGCGTTCAGCAGTTCACTGTCAGACACCAGCATTTTTGCAGACTAACACTGGATATGCCACCATCTTTCCAGATGCTTATACCACTGTGGAAAAACTGAAGACATGGGCTGTGATAAGCCAAAGTTAGCATTCCTAGTAATGCACACAAGTGGCAGCCACCACTGATATCTGATTTTTAAAACAAGTTGTTCCACAGGGAACCAATATGGACTGGTTTACTATGGATTTGTGTTGTGTTTCTGTATCCTCCCCTTCTGTGAGTTCAACTCTCCTCATGGACTTCCACCTTCCGTAATGCCTCCTGTTTCTCCTTTTTGTCCCCATATGCCTCACTTTTCACCCTTACACTATATAAAAATCATCCCCATGTTCCTGTGACCCAAAACAATCCACTGGTCAAAAGGCAGCAAGTGCTATAACTGGGTCTGAGATAACCAGGCAAGCAGAACAAACAGAACAAAAACCGGAGCTCATGTTACAGCTTTTTTTTCTCCTCCAGCGGACACAGCAGTCAGGTCTTTCGCTCTCTTCCCTCCTCTATCCAGATGCTGATTTTAAAAGAATTTGTGAAAGCGTTGCTTCTTTCAAATTTTTACTGATTTGGAATATGTATTTGAAATTGGTCAGCAGTTCAAAAAGTGAAAAAAGAGAAAGTTGGGGTGAGAATGGTGAGGACAGGCAGTTGGGCAGATAATCCAAGTAACTTCGTAAGACATCGTTGGAAACCAGGCTAAAATAGAACAAAGCTAAGCTTAATAAAAACAGGTTTTAACCTCTCTTCAGTTAAACCATTTCTTATGTATAATTACACCACATATGGGCACTGAAGATATACGTAAAGTTTATTCAGTGAGTTTTCCTGTAAAAACTCCAGCTTTTTAAAGTTCCTGTTCCAGTTGTACCAGATGAAGTGAAAGTGTCCTTTTCCAAAGTTCAGTTTACCGTGAGTCTTTGCTTTATTGATTTTTATTCTTTCTTTTTTTTTTCCTGTTTATTGCCCCATAGGAGCAGTCTCACAGGTGCTGGACAGCCTGGAAGAAATTCATGCACTTACAGACTGTGTAAAAACTCCAGCTTTTTAAAGTTCCTGTTCCAGTTGTACCAGATGAAGTGAAAGTGTCCTTTTCCAAAGTTCAGTTTACCGTGAGTCTTTGCTTTATTGATTTTTATTCTTTCTTTTTTTTTTCCTGTTTATTGCCCCATAGGAGCAGTCTCACAGGTGCTGGACAGCCTGGAAGAAATTCATGCACTTACAGACTGCAGCGAAAAAGACTTAGATTTTCTTCACAGTGTTTTCCAGGATCAGCATCTTCACACGCTACTAGATGTAAGTTTTCTGTGATAAATAATTTGAATGCATTTCTGTATCTGTTGTTCATTGGATAATATTTTGTTTTATCCCGAATATATTCTCTTTTTTTGTTTCATACCAAAATGAATTTATTTAGGTGTGGAATGTAACAATCAACTAACTACTTTACACAAAAATACATTTTAGGACTATACATACAGAATATTTTACAATATGTAAGTTGTTAATGACTTGGTTTGAATTAATAGCTTTGCTGTAAAATAATTCATCAGAATAGGCTTTTTTCTTTTGATAAGGGCTGGATTTTATTTTTTATTTTAAATGTGAATTGTAACTTTGTACAAACTCATTCCTTTTTTATTATTTTTAAGTAATATAATAATCTTAGATGAGTTCTATGGATATTCTTACAAGTAGGACATTTTTTGTGTGAAACACCTAGATATGCTTGTTTCTGTCCTATTCTTGAACACAGTATGTAACAGGCTTAGTCATTTAAATCTGTATTATTCTGTGGTTCATGAGAGCTATTACTCCATAAGACAGCAGTGGGTGTTCCACAAGAAAGTGTGCAAAAATTACGAAGCTGGAAGATACAGGTTAGTGCCTCCTGGTAGGCATAATCAAAATCTGGTTCCTGTTTCTTCACTGTCTATCCGTAAGCATAGTTCACTGTCTGGCTACACGTGCAGATCAACTGTGATATCAGATGGTTCATAGATTTATTTTTTTTTTCTTCCAGAAAACTAAATATTTTGCAAAAATAATTTTGAAAAGCAAGTAGTCTGCTGTTTGAGAGAAGAATGCTTGCACGCTACTTACCTTTCTGTGCCTTGAGGACTTCCTGTTTTCAGAGTTTTCTTGTTACCTTGTCACATGCAGAAATCCTGTTTATATTTCCCAATAGTTTTTTAACCAAGAAGGCCTAACAAGCAAATATATTGTACTTTCTCCAAAATCGTGTGGATTTGGGAAAACATATGTATAGTTTTGAGGTAGAAGTATTTGCTGAACTTCAACTCTCTGCAAAAACAGGGACCTTCAGCATCACTGCAGGCTTACACTGCCTCACATTGAGTGCCAAGATGCTCAGTGAAGGACAAATTCAAAAGCATATCACGCTGTCATTGATTTCTGTGTCTGCACAGCATTGGGGTCTAAAATAAAGGTCAAAAAGAAGCAGAAAAAACTTTCCCTGATTTTTTTCTGGGATATATGGATACTTCATGTTGAAGACAGAGGACTTGCTTTCAGGCAAGACAAACTTTCTAAAGCAATCTACACATTCCACTGAGAAAAAACTCACGATGGAATCAAATCCACAGAGGTATAGGCTATGTCCACATTAGCAAGTACTACAACGTAACAATAGCAGATCTGTAGAGCAAAGCAGTTGACACTGAGGACCCGGTGTTGACAATGCTGTGTATTTTGAGGGGTTTTACTTTATACTAGCTATACTGCAGTCCTATGGACTGAATAACCACTGGTAGGTGAACAGCATCTTCTATTTTAGTGTCATTTGAGAGTAAATATGCTCTGGTAACACTGTACAATGAAAACCAAAGAATGGTAGGTGGGCATAATCAGAAGATTCATTTCAAAAATGCACTCCTGAATCAAACCAAAATGCTTATGTGACCGTATAGATGATGACCATTTTATTACTATGTCTTAAATTTAACAGCTTGGATACCTCAGTGAGTATCACAAATCTAACAAGATGTCTATGCTTTTTAGCCAGTGAAAGACAGGCAGAAATAGGAGTCATTCCAGCTATCTGATCTGCAGGTAGATGATTATGGTTGTAGAAACTTTAAAGAGTTTCTGAAAAATTGTTGAATGCTTTAGTTCCTATATGCAGCTTTGCAGGGGTATGATCTGAATGTAAATGGTGCCATAGTTCCTTTGGTGTCCAAACTCTTTAAAATGTAGTAGATGATTTGTACACTTCTTACAATTTGCTTAGGATTGGTGAATAGTGGGCTACCTGGATTCTGTGCATCCTTCAACTTCAAAGGATTCAAATCCACACATACTTCCTTCCAGAAGAGAACCCAGCTGCAGGGTTCTGAACTGGCCTGTATGGGAACATAAGTCTTCTGGTAAAGCTTCCCCACAACGTAGCTGCCCGTATGACTCAAGAAACCGAGATAGTTAGCTGTTAAGTGATGGGGGCTTTGCTCTGGCACAAGATTCTACAGTTCTAATCTTTGTTCTTGATAACTGTTTATGCATTTTACAATAAACGGTCCTTGGATAAAATCATATGAAGCATGCAGGAAGAAGGGATTAGAAGCTCATGACTTTCCTGAATTGCATCTCCAACAACTTATCTTGCAATTTGTATTAAAATATGAATCTTTTTTTCCCAGTGTAAGTTCATCTGGCTTGTGTTCCAGATGCTTAAATTACTCTGTCTTTTCATATTGCATGCTGCAGTATAGAAAGGTGATCAGATAATATGAATGAGAAATAAAAATCTGGACAGGAAGAGAATAACACGAGTGTAATAATAAGAACTGCAACACTTGTGTCATTCATGCAGGAAGGTTTTACATATTTATTAACCATTATTATGTTGTCATATAACTCTTGGGCTTCGGTAAACCAGATGGCCTTAGTTTAAGTATTTTGCTGTATGACAGGTCTACCAGATGTTAACTCACGCTTCTGCAATGCTTTTGCTTTTTTCTGTTCTTTACAGTACCAGTCTGGTTCATAGTACTTCACTAATGATCTAATATTTCTGTAATGGTCTGCTGTAGCCTTTTAAACAAGAAGAAACTGCAATGAATTCATACCATTTTGCCATTCTTTTATTTAAAAGTCATGATCATTCTCTTAGACAGAAAGGGATACATTTAAATGCACACTATAATAACATATTTTTGAGAACAAAACGCTATCAAAAAGCATTTTTGTTTTATTATGCTATGTAAAAGGGGGCTGATCAAATCTTCCCAAAGATACTTTGATTAGAATAATACAAAATAAAATTCTAAAAATTGCAATGTCATGAAATACATATTTGAAAGACTGAAGCAAGTTACAGACAGTATTATTTGAAAGGGTAGCTTTTTCATTTCAGTAACTTGAATGTGGGAGATTGATTTCTGTTTATGCGTTGATACTATTACAGTTTCTCTCAGAACTCTGAAAAAATCATCAGTTGTACTTGGATGAAGTTCTGTCAGGGAAACTGTTTATTCCTCTCAGAGTATTTGGGGTTAATGAGGCCACCAGAACAAGTCACCTGTAAAGCATTATATTCCACTAAGTAGGAATTTTATAATCTGTTCTGAAGTTGTGGCTGTCACTTTGCATTAAAACTACTGTTCCTCTTCCTTGGCCTTTTTCCACAGTTAAATTTGTTCTCATGTTCCTACTCTTTCTCAAGAGTTGTCCTTATTTTTAGATTAGGCACATGATGATAGTTCACTCCTGCTGCTGAAATACCTTCTTTTGCTTCTGAACTAACTCTTTTTCTGAAAGCAAAAAAAAAGAAAGGGCGATCTTTGTGTTAAGAGTGCAAGTTACCCATGTGTTGGTTTTTTCAGGTAATACAGGTCGCAAAATAGAAGTCTTCTTTCTCAGTAATTCATTAACTTAGGTGTTATGAGGACAGGCACCTCTGAAAGCCATAGAAAGCAGGGTTCCTATCATCCCATCGATTGTTTTTGATTGATTGATTTATGTATGTCTGTTTAGATAGCTATCTTAAGACACTCTTCTACTTTACTTGGGTGCCAAAGCTGTTCAAAACAAGGGGGAGAAAGGTGCCAACTATTTACAGAATAATTTATATTTACTCTGGGCCAAATCCTGCAATACACCAGCATATCCTGATGTGGGCTTATTGAATAGTTTCATTGTGTGATTTTTTCATAGTTTTACAGAATCCCTCTATTGTGTTGAGTGGGTTTTTTCCTGTGCAAAAATTACACAATTCGTTATTAAAAACTTAATTTTGTTTACTGGGGAGAGTAAGGAAAGGGGCCTTCTAGAAACAACCATTTAGAAATATTCACTACCTAAAAAAAAAAAATTGTTTAATAACTGATCTTTCTAGTAAAGTAAAAGAGTAACTTTGGGTTGGACAGATTTTAATTTTTTCTCGCTTCTGTTAGAAATGTGATGATCGAAATTTTGGGGAATGCTGTAGGACATTCCTGTGTGTGACTTAGAACTGCCTGGGTTTATGTCTATATAAAGCTTTATAGATTGTTTCATTCTGGTATCCAATTTAGATAATAAAGAATGTAATAAAGTTAAGTAAAGGAGATAACTTTATGGAAAAACAGAGCTAAATTTAAGTAGTGAAGTGGCGTTTTATTACTACTGACAGATTTTTAGAAGCCTTATCAAATGTTTTGATTAAGATTTTTTTGTTGACTTTCACGAAAGAGATCCTGGGAGGCGTTGCTGTCTTGTGTCAGCAGTACTGATAAAGAAGTTGGAAATAAATGTGAAGAGGTTACTAATTTTGGAGACATTGGCGTTTGGCTATCTTCTGTATCACGACAAAAGATTTTTTTTCAATGATTATTTGTTTTGAAAAGTATACTGGGCTTCAAGGCTGTGCCTAATGGAGAAGATCTTTACTCATTGTGTTTCTTCTCTGTCAGTGCATCAAAGGAAGCAAGGTTTGCTAAAAAGTAAAACCAGAAGCTGCTGTTTTATGCAGCTGTCTACATTGAAAGAGACGAGAGAAATCTTTCTTCTGTTGAGTGAAGTAGTTTGGTCACATCTCCAGGGACGCTTTCTGTGGGTGATTCTGAATGCAGATGTCGTTGAATTTACAAGTGGGATTTTCGCTCAGAAGAACAATATCAGCTTTTGTGTGACTGGGGTCTCTCTGCTACTGGCTTTGCCTGCGTCTGTCTGTCCTGAATCAGATAGTTCTCTAGGCTGATATCTTTTGGCTGTTAATTTAAGAAGTTTGTTATTTCTGCAAGTATATCTGCAATAGAAGAGTTACGAACTTTGAAGAAAGTTTATTTTACCTTTTGCTGGCGTAACGTGTTACACACATACAGTTTTAACTAAATGAGGTTAAATAAATTTTGGAGTAGCTATATGTATCATATCTATATGTGTAGCCACTTCTTCCCTTTAGAGTTTAATTTGTATTCATAGTGCATATATATTTAAGGCATACTGATTTTTTAAGAGAATCTTGCTTTTATGTCTGGTTTTCTTTGCTGCCTTTGCTGCTAATGGTAATGTTTCAAAGGAACATGCATCCGTGTACACTTCAGAGATCCCTTAGTATTTCTTTTGAACGCAGCCATCCAAACAGATTTGGTCCTGAAGTCCAGACTTTTAAGGAAACGTATTTTCTCTTTTGCTAGAAAGAATGTTGTTGGGACCTCAGTTTAGCCTCTTGCATGGTTGGCTAAAGCTTTCTACTGGATTTGTTTTGGTTTGTTCTGTTTACCCTCCCAATGTTGGACGTTGGCATGGTAAATTTGAACGTCTTTTGTAAAAGTATCAGTTATTCAGCAGTATCCAGCCATGGCTGATACTATAGTTCTCTATTTGGAAATGTTTTAAACTCTTCATACATTTATCCCTGATTTGCTCTTTCCTGAGCAAAGTGTATTAATTTAACAATTCTGTTATATCCTTTGGAGAAAAACAAATCAAGAGACATGTTTATTTCTATTTTCAGGACACTTTCATTTCCTTCTTCCTTTCTTTTCTTTTAAATCATGAATAGACTGGTGGAATATCTATCATATGATATAGAAAAGAAGATAAAACCAGCAGCTGTGTATAAAAAGCTTAAATATTTTGATGAATCATCTAATTTTTCTATGTTGTGATTTGAATAAGAATGGCTTTCTATGTGAATCACATAGTGAGGCTCAAGTTTTTTGGATCAGCATTGGTCCTGACCCTCTTGAATACTGATTATGTTAAAACTAATAAATGGAACATGTTTTAGTGAAACATGAATGTGTTTCTTTTGCAAAAACAGATCAAAAAGTGTTATGTGTGCTAGATGTCTTGTTAACTCCCTCAGAACATGTTATACTTAGGTGAAATAATCCTTTCTCATTTTTAAAACACCTTGTTTTCCTATTTTTAATTATTCTTTAATTGATATGTTTATAAGACAAAAGCAAATGGAAAACATTTGTTAAAGAAAAAGAAACTATGTTGGCAGGAAAGCACCTTGCTATTTGGGGAACCAAATCTGGCTTTTATCCCGGTCCAGCAGAGGCAGCATGCTCAGCCCAGGGAGTGGGAGGGACTGCCTCTCACACTGCAATGGAAACTCCTTTCCCAAGTAGTGTAGAACAACATTGACCAAGCCTTAGGGAGAACTGTTTGAAGAATTCCTTCAGCAGGTGAGCTGGATCATCACCAGTGCAGTATGCTTGCTCTTTAAAAGGTAACTTCGCTGGAAGGCCGTATCTGAAAGAACCCTAAAGGCAGAGGCTACTCTAGAATTTCTTCTGCATTATTTCATAAACATTCTCTAAAATACCTTCCATTTTCAACTTCCTTCATATATTTGCATTTCATTTTCTGTGTTCCTGGGATATGTAGATCACAGTGCTAGCCAGCATCATCTCTTTGTTTTCTTGTTCTTCCTGTTTCTCTGTCTTACAAATTTATGTAGAGAATTTGTCTTATATTTAGTTTTCTGAGCAGAAACCATTTTGGTTCCACGTTTTTATGATATCTTATATAACACTGATATATGACTGGGTCTTTTAAACACAAGACTAATACAAATAAGAGCTAACAGTAACTTTTATATTGATTAAGATTCATTTTAGAGAAATTTATGTATCCACCACTTACCAACAATGCAAAATTCTGGGTCGGATTGCATGACACCGTGATAGTTGCTTTGTTGCACTTAACGTTTTCTCTCTAACTAATGTTCTGTCATTTCTGAGTATTTATAAGCATAGTACTGATGTGGTGAATCATCAAGTGAAATTCAGCTTAATAAAGTATGTACTTTAAATGGGAATTGTACTATTTAGCCCATTCCTCTTGGCCTAATTACATCTTCCCTGTGTCAATGGTGTGTCATTGTGAGTGTCTGTGCAAATGTGTGTGTGTGTGTGTCTGTGTACACCAACATATCTTACTCCAAAAGCATAAATCTGTAGACTTTTTTTTTAGTATGTAGAATTAAAAACTCCTTTGATTACAGTGTATTTTTATGTTACTGGGCCCTGATCTGTCAAAGAGCAGTAGAATTGTATTCCTGGCACTTGTAGAACATTTAATTAACTTCACTAATATTGTTTTGAGGTAAAGAGGATCATTTTCTTATTTGACTTTCTACATTTTCTTCGCTTCTTTTTAAGTTGAGTGTAGTTCAAGTTAGTTTCAGTTCCTTTTTAACCATAAGGGCTACCTGTTGGTTTTTTTTTTTTTCCTTATAAAACTTCAGTTTCTCAGATTTATTATTTTTCCAGGAGCTTGGGACGTTTTTTTTTTTTTCCTTATAAAACTTCAGATTCTCAGATTTATTATTTCTCCAGGAGCTTGGGACCTTACTCTGAGAAATGACAAAAATAAGGAAATGCTACAGCGCCTGAATAACACTTGAATAACACTTCTGCTTTGTTGTTGCTGGGAGCTTTCTTTAGAATGATATTTCAGCCTACACTTAGTTTACATTAAAATACCCAAAGGCAATATAGTAACAGCCCAGTAAGCTATGCTTCTATCTTTGAAGTCAGTCAGGCCTCACTGCCTCCTACTTTCTGTTATTCAAGTAGTTGGCTGGTACATGTTGACTGTTCTTTGTACTAATGAGGTCATTGCAGTTTATTTTTATTCTCAGTATATCATTACAAAAAATTTACATGGATAGGGAGAAACAAAAATGGTTGTAACTGCAACATTAGCACCTCCTGGTGCAAGATATGCTCAGTGTCACAAAGCAGGTGAGAAGCTGTGTTCTTTGCCAACCCTCTGTAATAATTGTGGATTTAACTAGTTTTATATGGATTCTGTATCCCCCTGGAATGAGGTTCGTGGTCATTAGCATCCTTTTCTTCAAGATGGTGATCTAACCCTGAAGAGTTAATTCAACTGACAGAATTGGGAATGAAGCCTATTTAGGCTTAACCTGAGTCTATAGTTCCTGCTATAGGTCATTAGTCCGCATTGGAAGGGGCGGGGCAAGACAGGGCAAAGGTTATTCTGTGGGGTGTATCAAGGTGTTGTCCATGTAACATAACTCTTTTTATAGCCCTTCCTGTTTTGAGGGATTAGTTTTCCCTGGTGCTTATAGAATCATAGAATCATTTACTTTGGAAAAGACCTTTAAGATCATCAAGTCCAACCATTAACCTAGCACTGCCACGTCCACCACTAAACCATGTCCCTAAGCGCCACCCTTTTGGTGAAGAAATCTTTCCTAATATTCAATCTAAACCTCTCCTGGCACAACTTGAGGCCATTTCCTCTCCTCCTATCGCTTGTTACTTGGGAGAAGAGACCGACACCCACCTTGCTACAACCTCCTTTCAGGTAGTTGTAGAGAGCGATGAGGTCTCCCCTCAGCCTCCTCTTCTGCTGCAGGCTAAACCCCAGTTCCCTCAGCCGCTCCTCATAAGACTTGTGCTCTAGACCCTTCACCAGTTTTGTTGCTCTTCTTTGGACTTGCTCCAGCACCTCAATGTCTTTTATGCTTACTTTTATCTGATCAGCTGCTTGATGTCATCTTTAAAAGGTGGTTTGCCTTGTTTTTGTTAAGATCAGCTTCAATTAGGTATCTGATGCAGCAAAAAAAATGAAGTGACTATGTTATTGAAATAACAGGATTTTTGTGTCCTTGAAATTACGAGTATGTTGAAGTACCTCGTGAAATAATGATCTAAGCCCATGTCCTTCACAACAGTACTACTGGTATATTCCAGAATGAGAGTGGGGGGTTTTTGTTGGGACCATTGAATTTCGTTGTGTTGATTTTCCGACTGCTATGCTTGTTTTCTCGGTACTGCTATGTGCAGAGCAGTACCTTTATCTCATCCTAGTTTTACTTCTTACCTCTTTCCAAAAGAAGTTAAAATGTTTGCAATGTAAAGAGAGAAATATCTGATTTATGATAGAGGAATGGAGTTGAGACCAAAAAAAAAAAAAAAAATGGCTGGGGGGGCTTGTGGGGGGGGGTTCCTCAAAAAGGAGGGACTTGTGGCAGAGAGTTCCTGAAATAGAAAAATATTAGATGGCGTACTGAAGATGTCTTGTAGTGTATAGTGGAGGACTGAAGGGTACCCTGGATATCTGCAGTCAGCTCATGGCTGCAGAAATTGAAGAGTTCCCACCTTCTTTGAGGAGGTAGGAAAACATCTTAGTCAGTCTACTTAAATCTAAATCCTTTTAGTTTTGTCACTATGGTTTTAAAGTATAGCATGTATTTAGTTAAGATTATTCAATCCCAGGCTTTGCTTACCACACTTTTCCAATTTGAGAGAACGTATGTTTACCTACATGTATCGCATATGATGTAGAATTTTGCTAAATTGCAACCTCTTCCTCTTTGGCAAGCTAAATGTAGTGTCTGGCATATATTTTAACATCTGCTATCACTTGTTAAGAACTGCAGCTTCTACAGTCAATAGAATTTTTATGATGAGCATTAATATGAGGTTTTCTTAAAAGATGAGACAAATTACTAGGTTAGAGTCCTAATTTACAGTGCAATATAATGCTATCAGATACTGGAGTCTGGATTCATTATACATGAATGAGGCATTTAGGGGCACCTGAAATCAAATAGAAGGAAATAATGTCTTTTGTGATTTTGAGGTGTAGCATGAGTGTTTATTATCAGTACTTCTGTGGCACAATTAAAACAAACAAACAAAAAAAAGACTTCTTGGTAAATATGAAGCAAATCAAGAGGCATAATTTAACAGAACTGTTGTGGGGAAAAACTGCACACACCCTGCCGTTTAGTTTGTAAGAATATAGTCCTTTCCCCAGCTCTTTTACCTCTGAAGTGTGAAGGCTTTGAATTTACAGAGTAAGTGCATAGCACATGGTAGTTTCTGCTAAAAAGGAATATGTTCTACAGTAGAGCTAAAAATTGTTCATAGTTCATGTATGCTGAAGGTAAAAAGTTAGCTCCTTGCAAAGAAATAGAACATACAAGTCAGATATTACTGAACATCTTGGCACTTGACCATGTGGTCTGAACCAGTATAAGCATAAGTGTGTCTTTGAATCTGCTTTTAACTACATCAGTTTAAAAAATAAAATTAGATCAAAGATTGATTTAGAACAAACTGAAAATATTTGATGTTCTATGAAGACTGTAAAAAGCAATGTGCCTTGTAATACGCATAAGTAGAAATATTTCCTTTATCATTTTATAAGCTAAAATTGCTGCTTGTCCAAACTAGCAGTATAAGAACTACAGTTAAAAAATGGTTACACCCACATATGTAAGCACAGTGGATTTAGTGTATGGAGCTGCACAGATTTATATAGTCTTATTTTCAGATTGAACTTTGTGTGATTTCCCCACAGTTCATGACTGCCTGCAGTTTTGCTACAGGATTGTAACCTATTGAGAGAATTTAAACTTTGATACATTTTCACTTTTTTAAGTTTTGATCAATAGATAGATACAACAGATACCCCAACATTTAGCTACATAACAGAATGGAAAACCTTTTCAGTGCTCTATACCTTAACCTTCTAGTTCCCCTGGTGTTTCCAAGCATACAAAATATGTCAATGTAAGATTTAGGTGATAAAATATTGAGTGGTAACGTATGTAATGCCCCTTGGCATCTTTGCCTATTGCCAACACTGGCAAAGGGCTGTATGCTTTCCTTCCAACTGTCATGTAACCAAATTGCTTCCAATAGACAGACCCTGTGAAGGCGATGAGGAGGATTTCTTCCTGGGTTCCTTTTTACCCCTTGGATTACTACAAAGGCAATGCATACACAGTCCTTTGGCTGTGCACTTCTTAGGGGTTAGGGGGATGTGTTTTGGCTCTGAAAGGAAGCCTACGGTCATTTCAGGGTTCCACCTTAATAAAACAGTCACCATATCTGTCATTTTCTGTCCTTTAATTTATATTCATCCTCAGTAGAATGAACCTTGATCGTTTGTGCTTTACTAAGATGCTGTTTTGGCAACTCAGTAGGACCATATCCGACAGGCAGTGTTTGTTTTCATGTATAGCACACTGAAGGGTCAAGGAATTTTATTCTAGCAGTTCTTGAAGTAGGTCAGTTAATATATTTCCTCCTTCTCCAGTAGTAAGGTATTAACCACTAAGAAACATGTAGTATCCTCTACGTGCAGCAGAAATGTGGTCATTAACAACCTGCTAACATTTATTAAACATTTTCCAGTTGGCCTTTAGCTTCGTTGGTATGTCAGTTTTGCATGGTCAGAATTTCAGGTTTTGTGTATGCAATATAATGAAATTTGTCATTCTTACTCTCTAGAAGACAATTGTTTGCCAATCGTGTGCAGTGGGAATTGAACTAATACACAGAGAAAAATGTTTTGCCCAGTTTGGTTGGGTTTCCTCTCCTCTCTTCTTCCCCCCAAAAGTTAAGTTCTTGACTGAAAATAAAACAAGCAAAGAAGCCCAAATGTGGAATGGTCCCAAAAAAAGGAAGCAGCTTGGAGTAAAAGCTGAAATTCCATAGGGTTGATTGAGTTTACCTGGCACCATTTTTTCTTACCTGTTGTTGTAGGTAAAGGCATAAGAAAATCTGGTTTTATGTTCATTTCTGACACAGGCAGCAGCAAGTGTACCTCTGTTCTACAAGTAACACTGTGTGAATATGTAAGAATACAGATGACTTTTAAAAAGAAATCACAGTTGGCCTACATTTTGCAGATAAAAGTTCCTCTAAACAGTAAAAGAAGAATAAGCGTATTTCAGTTGTATCACATAAATAATCAAAATTAAAGTGAAATTCGGGGTTCTCTTTGCTACTATAAGAATTTTTTTACATAAAAGATAGTTTATGTGTTGTATGAATGTGAATATGTAGAAAGAAATTGAGTATTTCAAATTAGCATAACCTCTGTCAGGGTTACTGAAAGTCTTGAGTGCCTGAAGTAACAAGTGGCAATGATGGCAGCTGTCAGTTCTGTGGCATGACAGAAGCAAACTCTTGTCTGTTCAGACAGAATTAATGTACTGTGTCAGACTGTCTTTTTCTGTGAATACTGTGCCAGAGAATCTTCATTTTAGCTGATAAACTACTTCCTGAAACCTTCCATTGAAGTAGTTTTGTTTGCTGTTTAATTGCGCAGCATGTCACTGTGTAAGGAACTTGAATGCAAAGGTTGGTCGTGCTCCTACAATAAGTATATCACACAGAAGAAAGTTTGAAGCTGTGGAGGGCTGTAACCTGTAATGCTCTAGAGGTCACAAAGTAGAGTCTTAAATATGGTTTGGACTTTCATACGGGACGGGACTGTAACGTGTACTGTAGAATTACTCTGGGAAATGAATGTTAGATCGCTGATGCTAAAATGGTAACAGGGAGCTTCAGGCACAGTCCTTAACAGTGAAAAACAGGGTTTAAAAGAAGTTGAAGATAAAGCCCCTGCTGACTGTGACCTTGTTATCCAGTGTGTTTTCCAGTAGGATTTGTTACCTTCAGGGATATGTTTCCTTGAGGGCGTAGAATCCCAAGGAAAGAGGCACCCATGGGAAGGTTATAACATTTTGCATGGAAAAGGAGATGCGAAACAGAACTGGCAGAAGAAGGAATGAAGTGGTCTATCAATTATCTAATTGGCTCTTTAATTTTAGTGCTTCTTTGATATTACTGCTTGTGAATATTATTTCATTCAGTAGGTCATGGATTTCTTTCAGACTTGCAGCACATGAAACCATGGAGTACCACGACAGGGAGCTGTGAAAGGTAACAGAGCAACAAGCCTATTTGTTAGTAAATGTTGCTGTGCAAGGGGCAGCACCTCCACCCGAGAATTTTTAGATGGTACAAAAACCTAAAAGTGATGAAAAACAGTCCTCTAATATCACTGTGTTGCATACGGTTATATTGTTCAGAAAGCAAAAGTCAAATATATAAGGGCATGTTTTAATGATTATTTTTAGATGTTTCAATTTGGGGATTTAATATTTGAGGTTGGCAACCCAGTATCTGTCTGTCTGAATTACAACTGAATCCTCACAAAAATGTGTATTTGTGTTGAAAGATCATGGGGTTTTATGCTCTAGCAGTTCAGTAGCTCTTGTTTTAACAAAAGTTTCTTGTTTGCATTGCAGACACTTACAGATTTGGATAGATAAAATACTGATTTCACTGTGTGATCTCACTTTGATTACATTCAAGATTAGACCAGGCAGTGAGGCTAAATTTCTGCTAGTTGTTATGTATCTAAATTTTTCAGTGTGACATTGAATGGGGGTTGTGTTCGGACAGTGTTCTGACTCCTCTTACAGGAAATGGTTAAAAAGGAATTTCTGCACATCTGAAAAACTAGTCAGAGAGAATAGTTTGTTGTTTTGTCTCGCCTGCCTGATTGTGGATTAAGCTTTGGGCTGTCTGCTTTTAAATATCAGAAGAAACGAGTTCCCTTTATACAGGCAGAAGACAAAAAGTCTTGACTCCTACGAAGAAAGCTGGTCAACTGATAGTGATGCTACTTGACATGTTGTGGGTATTCTTTTCATAGCATTTGTGTTTTAGCATGCAAAATTTAAAGTAAAACTTGTCTTCTTAAGAAGCCGTACTATTCTGTTAATTAGCTATAATGTCCATTCATGTTTGTTATATCAAGTTTTATTAATATATCAGTTGTGATTGTTAAGCTTTTCTAGACCAAGCTCTTAATTTTGATTTTCTGTGTAGCAAATACAGAAGAACTGGTGCTGAGGAGCAAGACTGAGATGCAAAGTATTCAAAAGTCTGGAAATTCCAAAGGTTACAATTGCTGTGGCATTTTACAACAATTATTTTTTTTAATTATTAGAAATTTTTAATTGTTCTGCTTATGACTATTGCTGAGTGAAATTGTTGGAGGTTGGGCTACTGGGGGGACGGGGCAGAGTTGTTTGCTATCACTTCAAAATAGAGTGTCCCAGCAAAAAGAAAGCCCATCATTAGGGCACATACAGAATTTGCCCTGCTGAAAGTCTGTTGGTATTACATAGAAAAGGATTCTGTTGAGGACAGTGAAGAATGAACCAGTTAATTCTGTTCCACAAGAAACCACCTTTGATATGGTCCCTGAAGGACTTAGGGTTGCAGGGCTGCTGAAAGACAACAGCATTGTAAACAGGCTGGTTTTCTGGGATTAAAATTGTGTAGCTAACTGCACATAGTAACGTGTTCTGTACCACAGGAGTATATAAAGCCTGGCTGTTATGGTCATTAATGTTTAGGTTAATCTATGATGTGTGCAAACAGGTTTCATTCAGAGTTTTCTTAAACATTCTGTAAAATGTTCATGCAAGAATGTGTTGGATTCTTACGTCCAAGGGAACAGATGTTCTTGTTAATGTGTATAAATGAAACCTCTAACTTCACATGCTTTCAGAGACAAATTATGGAGCTGTAAATTCCTTCTTCTAAATTGCTTCTGCTATAGCTATTGTTTAAGGGCAAAAATATTTGAAAAATATTTCAAAACAGTCATTTTTCAAAGATTGCAAAGAACGTAGGACTGCTTCACCAGTTCTGGTGCATTAATGCATAGCATAAGCTTTACTCCTGTTACCAGCTTCTGCTGTGTTCCGGCAGAAAGCTTCTAATCATCTTCTGTAACCAGTAAAGACTAATTATTGTTAGAGTTAATGTGTTTTTTGAAATACGCTTAATAACATAATGCTAAAAAATTCTGTCCAGACTGAACACATAGTTACTAAAATTGGAAATGAGAGATACAAAATAATATTCTGGATTCGTCCTTCTGTTTATATAAGTACCTACCAAACAAGAGACACTTTAGAACCAGACTTTTTCTTTAACGTCCAAAAAAATTCTGTGAAAGCATTGTTGAAATGGTATATTGAAAAAATTAAAATATAAAGCAAGTACTAAGAGGGACTAATGCTTCCTTTGTTTCTGGGTTTACTTATCATTACTTGACATGCTTTTAAAGATATGTATCTTGGTTTTATGTTCTTATTTTTGCTTTGACCGCATAAACAGTTAATGTAGAAATAGTACTTCCGATACAATCTTGTACATAATATTATTTTAATTTCTCCTTAGGGTGCATTAGAAATACATAACGACATATGAACCTGAACAAGATAAATGGTTCACAGGGTATTGCTGTGTATGTATTTATAGATTTGAAAACAGTCTTGTAATTTTACTGTCTTCAGTGTGTAATAATTGCATTTGTCTTGTGTATTGTAATTTGTGCCACTACTCTCCAAAATAATTTAGTGTTACAAGAGAGAAATTGCGTGGCCTGAACAAAAGGTTGTTTCTAGATGAGATGTGAAAATAGACAGTTTGGCAACAATACTGATTGTCTCCACTAGGAAATTTTTCTGTTGCTAACATGAATTGTCAGTAATAAGTACAGCTGTTTTGTTGTTAAAAAGGGATTAAAAACAGTTTTAGGTCAAGACAGTGTTCACCATCATTTCAAGAACCACAATTAAAACCGAAGAGTTTGTGGCCCATCTATAAAAAGACAACGAAACCTTGACATGATGAAAGCCACGGACAGATCCTGTTTTAAAAGTAATTCAGAGCACAGAGATAGTAACAACTAGCTGAACATCTACAGTGTGTTTAAAAAAATACTGTATAGGAATTGACAAACTACATTTTTCTTTATGTCATTTGGATTTTCTCATGTGGAAATCTTCTTTGACTTCACATACAAAAATAAATCTTTCACTACTGCTATTGGCTCCCTTTAGGATAATTCATAAAACACCAGTTTTATTGATACAGATATAATTTTCAGACAAATTACAAAATAAATTATTTACACTGAAATTTTAAAGCTTAATCTGTTGTTTATGGAATATGTGGCTAGGAGAAGCAATTATGTAGCCTGGTCCCCTTCTAAGCAAAAAAGTCCATGAACTAACTTGAATTAGAGTATACCATTTCAAAAATGTCTGTTTCTGATTTTTAAAAATTCCCAAGAGAGTAAATCAATTACACCCTTAATTACCTGCAATGTTGATATTTGTGCTTTAATTCTACTCTGAATTTGTCCTGACTACTTCCTTTTACTCAGATCATGTGATAGTTTTGTCATTTAAACTGAATTCCCTTATATTATCAAACTTCTGTCGTCTTTAAGCATTTTATAATATACTAGGGGGGAGAGATGATTGATCTTTTTGGAAAGCTTTTTCTGAGCCCTCTCTGCCTCTTGACATCTTTCCTGTGTTTCGAACGTAGAACTGAACAGTGATCTATTGTGGGCACGCCACAAACACAGATAACAATCTTATTTCTTAATTGATATTCTCATTATGGTATGGCATTTGGCTGTAGCCTCCCCTGGGAGAAACTAAAACGTAGCTGGCTTTATGCTTTCTGGCTGCCTGAGATTCCCCCTTCCCCCTGCCAAGATAGTTCCTCCTCTTTTAAGTATTACTTGTATTCTTTGTTCTTAGATGTATGATCTTTTATTTGGGCAGAAAATCTGCTTTTCTTCTTCCTTGCATGCAGAGGTTAAAGTGATGGTTAACCCTGTTAAACAAATGAAAAAGTGTATTTCTTTTTTTCTTAAATCAGTATACCTTCATGAAATGTCCCTGGGTTTAATTAGGAATTTACCATTTAAAAATGCATTTCAACTTGGAGAGGTTCAAGTTTCTTTTCAGATTTATTGTGGGTTTTGTTTGCTTCTTGCTTTTTAGTGTTAAGGTTGAACAGAATTTTAGAGAAAAACACATTATACTCATGGTAAAAATGTAATGTGGTGTAGGCTGTTCGCATAGTGTTTCCATTAGACACTGGAATGAGTGCCTTCCACTGTAATGAGCTTTAGAGGTAGAGTACCCAATAAGATTCTCTAGAAGAGATCTGCTCTTGCTAGTGAAGCTATCAAAAATACATCCTTTCTCTAGTTGAGACTGTCTTCTGCTCCCAGAAACAATGAATGGATCCCGTGGCTTTGGTAATATATAGGCTTTAAGCCTTAATGCAAATTTGAAGGTTTTTCTTTTAAGTACTGTCAGAGTCCCTCCTGATGGTTTGGTGCCTTGGAAGCAAATCTCAGTAAGTAGCGCTCCTGGAAGATGAAATTTAAGTGCCATGCCTCAGCACGAAGGCGCTACGGAAAAATAAACGCACCCTTGTTTAGTCTGAACTTTGCCTTGATTTTTTTCTAAACATTCTTAGAGGCACTTTGCTTCCTACTTTCCTTTTTGCCTCCTTCCTAGTCTCAGAGGATAACTTATCCTCTCCCATGATAGTGAGAAAAAACTGTTTCTGTAAACTGCCGGTTGTTTTGGATCACAGTAACGTAGCGACTTGAGTGAAATCAGCAACGTCAGCAACTTAGCTTTTAAACAATTGCTCGAAATAACTAATAAAAATAGTTTCATGCGAACTTTTCTGTAATTTCATTAATCTTAAACAGGATGTGTGTGTGACTCTTTTAGAAAAATACATTCAATAATATTCATGTTGGGGTCATGCATTTTCAGTGGCTCCTACTGCGCTTTACTCAGTACACAGTGCTTGTTGCAGTTTCTTAACAGGTGTATAAATGTGATACTTAATAATTTGGGGTTGCTGGAGTTTGGGTGGGTTTTGTTTAGTTATTTAAGAAAAGGTAAAAACAAATAAATGTGTATGCAACAAAAGTATCTCCTGAACTATAAGCTAGCAGAAAGCTTTTATTTTAAAAACTTCAGCAGTGGTCAAGGCTGCTTAAACTGTTGAGTATAGCAGTGTTTTGCCAGGACAAGGTGAAGTTGTTAGATGTGGAAGAAACTGATTTAGCTTAACTTTTCTACTTTTCTTTCCCCAGCACAGTGGTATAACTGTCCTGCAGGCAATGTTTTTTGGAAGTGACATTGTTTCTTCTTCTTGTATTTATTTGTGTATGGACTTGAACTGTTCAACATGTGCATTAGATTGTTAAGGAACACAAGGAAAATGATGATGATATTGGATTGCATTTATTGCAATTTACATCTCTTCTAAAACTGAATGGTATTTCATGTGAGAAAGAGAAGAGGGCACTTCTGTAGCTTCACAAGATTCCGTTTTTCAAACATCCAAGGCCGTCCTCAGCCAAATGATGGAGCTGTGAGCTTCTCAGAGGAAGAGAACTCCTTGCTGAGCAGTCTAAACGGGCGGTTCTTATCCACTCATCCTTTACAGTGTCAGGATTTGCTGAAGGTGTTAGAGTCCCTTGTGTATTTTGAATGTTTGTTTACACACACTATTTTGAATTTCAGTTGAATTTTGAGTATTTCCAAAATTGAGAGATTCCACAATTTCCCTGGGCAACTTGTTGCAGTGTTTCACCACACTCACTGTGATAACAATTTCTCTAATATCCTAAAAATAGCTATTTGTATCTTTTTTCTGTCTTATATTTCAAAGAAGTAGTCTAACATAAATAGAATTAATTACAGGCACGACCATCTTTATATTGTTTGAAATGTAAGCCAAAAGGTTTTTTATTTTAAAATAGTACTTATTACAGTGCCTTTTTATTCTTAAGTATACATTTATTTCTTTAAAACGTGCACAATCTTTTAGGTTTGTATGAAAGAGAGCCTGTAATATCTATCTCTAATTTGAAATTGAAGATAGATGTCTCTCCTGTTGTGTTTTGCATAGTTGAGGGGGTTTTAAAAGTTTTTTAAAAAAATAATTAACCTGGAAGGTTTACAATTTCCTATTTAAATACATTGGCATTCTTCTGTCAAAAAGAAAATCCAATAGAAAATCCTAGTAAAATAAGGGTACTCGGTTTTTGTGAGCCCTCTTTTCTTGGAAGGATTTGGTTTTCTCTTCTCCAAAGACTTAGGCTTTTGTAGCTTTCTGTCTTCAAGAGCATTTTCCCATATTCTGAGGTTTATTTCAATTACTGTTTGGAATGTCTGATGATTGATTTATTGAGAAAAGTGGGATATGCAGATCAATTTGATTTGATTTTATAGCAGCATGTATCATTTACAGCATTTATTCAAGATTCATAGGATCACTTCTAGTAGAAGAATATAGTTTCTGTAAATCTGTAGAAAAAGCATGGGAGGCTTGCAGAATCCCTTAACCTCCTGAACTTTCCCATGTCATCCTATGAACTCTGAATCTATGGCACCGTTCAAATCAGGAAATGTTTAAAAATGAAAAGCCAAAACCCAAAGCTGCTAGATTTTGTACACAAAACATCTGTGGGACTTGCAGTTTAACAGTCGTCTTAATCATGGTAACATAAGCAGGCTATTGTTAGCCCTCATCATTACGTTATATAAAGTAGCATATGATTTCAGTAGTTTGTTTTCTTGTTATTTCAGCTTTATGACAAAATAAACACAAAATCTTCACCACAAATCAGGAATCCTCCAAGTGATGCTGTACAGAGAGCCAAAGAGGTAATGGCTTTAAAATATATTTTTTACTTTGAAAGTTTGATTGTATTTAAAGTGGAACTTTTTTTTCTTCATTAAGATACTGATATGTATTCTGGCCCATAATCTGAATTATTTCTGGAATTCTACCGTTGCTTGCTTAAGTTACATAACATGTTGCATAACCTTGCAGAATTCCATTATGTCTGTAAGGATTATATGTATTACTCAGTTTCATCATTTAACCTTTGCTGCAACAATAGCGGTCTTAAAAGGAACGCTCCTGTTTGGCAAATGCAGTATCTTCCATGTTCAGTTTATATATTACTTAGTCACAAAAAAAGATATGTTTTTAGGTATCAGCTTTTTAAATTGAAAAAACAAGTTTATCATAGATAGTTCTAAGAAGAGCAGACCTAGAAATACAATGAAGGTGGCCCATTAAGATGAAAGATAGATAGACTCAGATGTTCTTAATTCTTATACCTGGCAAATAGTATTTTATTTGTTTATTTATTGCAAGTAGTAAACAAAGCATAGTATTAATATACTATCAGTAAAAATAAGTACAGTTGTTGCGGGTAATGTCATAGGAAAACATTGTTTATAGTGCTATTAAAAATAGAATGAACAGGAAGACTAAAACACTGTGTAATAACTGCAGTCACACTGATAGACACCCCGAAGTCCTATTCTGCAAAATTTCCTGGCAGTTAATCCTGGGAGGTGCTTCCAGAAGCAAAATACTCTGCTTTCGTTGTCCAAGTAGTTGCATGTGGAAATTAAAGGTGAAAGTATCAGGTGGCAGCCAAATGCCTCCTGCCTCCTCCTTCCCCCAGTGATAAGCTGAAGTATGGCTCAGATTTTATAAAATCTGGAGCTTGGAGGTGGGGTAGCAGATGGCCCACCTACACTTGATGTCTTTAACAGTTTAATTTCTGGAGAGAAGGTTTTATGAGTATTTTTAATTCTGCTTTTAAACTGATTGTTTTAATAAGTTGAGACCATGTGTGAAAGTAGCAAGTGGTGGTGGTGGTGTGTGTCACCTATAAGTTAGCGCTTCATTTCTGTCTCCATATATTTAGCTGTTGGAGGAATACTGTCAATTGAAAAAAGAGCAACTGTTTCCTTCAAATTTCTGCTTTAATCTCTCTCAGAAAGAAAATTGAAATTAGGTATTTTATTCTCTTGGACTTGGGGGTGGGGGTTAGGGGGCACATTTTCCTAAGCCTTTTCCTGTCAAAAACATTATTTTCTATAATCATTTGGAGATATTCTGACTGACCAGTGAGGGTTTTCATTTCTTTGATTAATAGCTTTATTTAAAAGAAAGTTACTATGGGCATTTCTCCTACTTGTTTTGCAGGTATTGGAAGAAATTTCATGTTACCCAGAGAACAATGATGCAAAGGAGCTAAAGCGTATTTTAACACAACCTCATTTCATGGTAAGCAAATGCTACTCTTGTTGGGCAGGGGGGGGTGTTGGTTTTCAGGGGTTTTTTTAATATTCTTTATGTTAGAAAACTTAAGTTCAGTAAGTTCTCCCTAAAATCTACAGGTGATGAAACTGCATACAATGCAATATACCTATTAATAAATATTTCTAATCTGCTGGTCTGGCAAAATAGTTTCTATTACTACTACTACTACTGGTCCCCATTACTGTGCTGAAAACTGTCAACAGTTTGGAGTAATCTAATTATGGAGCAGTTTCACTGTCTTTTTGGGGGGAGCTGCATTGCACACAGAAAGAAGAATGAATCCTTTTGGATGTTCATAGGTAGAGCTGGGGTCCTCCTTTTTCTTTTTCCCAAGGTCGTCTTAGGATAAAGGTGTATGAAGTCATTGCAAAATAAGTGTTTATTTAACATTATTTTACAATAAATCAATAGCTCATACAGTCTAGTGAATTTGTGTTACGTATCAACTCCTACTGTGTCTGTTTCACAAACCTGATTTGTGGGCAGTAATTGTCCTAAGTTCAGGGATGTGACTACTTAATAACTTTGTTCCAGTTACTGAAGTCCAGTCTTTTGAAACTACTTAAAGGATTTCTTTTGTTTATGCTGTGGATGAAGTTGATAAGTTCAGAAATAAAAGTGTTTGCTTAAAACTGCTATACACTATTGTCAGTTTAAAATCATGAATTGGACTTTCCCTAACACAAGGATTATATGCAGGGGACTTTGTGGAATTTGCTCACCTGAAAGCTGAATTACTGTAAGTCTGAAGGATAAACCTAATTTCCAGGAAAGAGTGAGCTGAAACCAACCTCATATTCAGGTATAAGATGAAATCTGGATAGCTGCATGTCCCAGTGTGTTCTTTTGATGGCCACTGTAGCTTCGGGTGCATTTATTTTAGTACTTTAAATCAGATCAGGAGTGTGTTTTTGAAGTGAATCTCCTGATTGTCCCCTTAAAATGCTTTGGCTTGTATCATGTAAGAGTCTCAAAGCATGCAAGCTAGACTCCTTTCAGATAAAGTTAAACTCAAAGATGTACACCAGAAGCTCAGCCAGTGTAATCCAGCAGCTGATGGACATGCAGTCCACAGGGCAAGATGGAAGCTGGTCAGAAGTAAAAACTCCTGCAATGCGTTCAGTGTGTACATTGGGTCCTCGCTAACCCAATTGTTTTACTTGTCGATCCATTCCTATTTCATTGCACTGATTGCTAATGCAGACATTGGCTTTTTATGTTGTACTCAGCGACACAGTGATATGTCATTGCCTGGAGATGATACCTATCCTGAAGTCTGTAACAAATCTGCTTCAATGTTTAACAGGAATACTTGCTTGAAATAGAACATAATACAAGGTGGAATGGTACTCAGCCATAATGAAAGAACGATTTTAAAAAAAAAAAAATTGGGGGGCGGGGGGGGGAACCCAAGAACAATACTCTCTGGTGCTCAACTTCTTTATTGGGAATCTGACAGGTTCATCTGATTTACCTTTTTTTGCGTAATTACCACACAGTATTGCAAAAACATTAGGCACTGTGGAGAAAGAGCATTTTTTTAAGTATAAATTATTTTCAGAGTAGGCATCAATAAAAATGATTGTGGCATATAAAAAATTAATGTATCGAATCAAGCGACAAGAAAAGTGAGTTAGAAATCATCTTTTATAGGTACCTCTGTTTCCACCTGATAACCACATAAATTTAAAACCATCTGTCAGAATTCTTTTGCTGCAGTTCTATAAAAAGTATTTTTTTATAAGGAATAAGCCACAATTCTGTAACAAGTATTTTTGATGAGGAGTAATTTCAGTAAGTTAGGCTATGGCATGCCAACCTAAATTGCTAGTTGATGGAGTCCCATCCCTTCTCCCCATGTTTCATCTTCTCCCTTGCAGCTGTTCTCACATTCATCTGACACTGCACTTCGGTATTGCACTGTGCTAAACTAGTAGAAAACTGCTCCAACAAAACAATGATCAGTTTAGCAAAAAGAATTAGGGACAACTGGAAAACTGCCAGAGCCAGAATGAGCAAGGGGACAGAAACACGCAGTCCAGGATAGGGAGGAATGGCACAAACACATAAAGCAGCGGTTAAGTCAGCATATGTTGCAGTGGAACCACACCTTTAGGGTGCGGATACCAAAGAGTCTCCAGATGTCAGAGGCAATCCCATCCTCTCCCATCATTCCCACTCCTGTTCCCAGACACACCTTTTATAAGGTAGCAGACCTTACAAAATTATTCTTAGGTACGTGGCATTCTGCCGAACTTTCCTTCAGAGCCAAAGCCTTTAAAATGGGTACTCTTAGGAAAGGAAGTAGTTGTATAAAACGATATTGTCAGCCTACACTCAGTGTGGTTACCAAGCATTGTACAGAGCAATACTCCGATTAGTAAGTTGCTGAGCTCTGATGCGCAGAGACTGAAGCAATAAGGTGTAATAAGTATGATCATGTGCGTTAACACCTGTATGATAACAGAGTATTTTACTATTATTTATATTATTATCTAATCGGAAGACAGTGGAGTATAGTCTGTCTCATTTACTTAAACACAGTGTTAGCGGTTTAGACTACGTATAGACCTTTAGAGAACCAAAGCCAATAAAGTATGTGTTTGTAAGTACTCTTACTGGGACTGAGACCTTCAAGTTCAAAGGGTTTTTTTGTTTTAGTTTTGTTTTACCCTTGTGTGCCTTAGAATCATAGAATCATTGAGGTTGGAAAAGACCTCTAAGATCATCGAGTCCAACCATCAACCCAAC
>NW_008795695.1:15289356-15302740 GCF_000699145.1 Aptenodytes forsteri
CTCTTCATCCTGGTTGGGTGGTCTATAACAGACTCCCAGCAGGATGTCTGCCTCGTTGGCCTTCCCCCTCATCCTTACCCATAAACACTCGACCGTATCATCATCACAATCGTTGAGCTCTAGACTATCGAAACACTCCCTAACATACAGAGCCACCCCACCGCCTCTCCTTCCTCGCCTGTCCCTTCTGAAGAGTTTATAGCCATCCATTGCAGCACTCCAATCATGGGAGTCACCCCACCATGTTTCTGTGATGGCGACTAAGTCATAGCTATAGCTTATGGGTACAGGTATACATTATAAGTTTAGTCTGTACATGCTTAACATTTTAATTTAAACGTGTATAAATTTTGCATAAAGGTCTTTCAGTAGATAATTAATTTAAGAATTCTTTAAAAGTTTATCAAATACCTCATTTATTGTGTACAAATTTCAAGGAGCTTTTATTCCATTACACAACTTTGAGTAGTTTTTCTAATGTGCCAGTTTTGTCTGTAAAAGGTTCTATTATATATGTTTAGTATGTGGCAAGAATTGAAACATTTGCTGTACTAGGTGACTTTTAGTTAATTACATATTGAAGTTTTATCCATCATCATGTGCCTTCCTACGCTGTTCTTTGCAGACAATGATCCTGCGTTACAGTAGAAAGTAGTTGTTCTCACTAAACTTATTTTCAGCAGGATTATCATGTTCTGCAAAGGAAAAAAAATCTAAATTATCAAAATTAACAAATTCATGAAAACAAGTATTTTTAAGTAAAGTCCAATAGCAGTCTTTATATTAAATATTTTCAATGTTTAAATTGAGCTTGCTGTACTTTAACATCTGGTGTTTCTGAATTTGCGTTAATTTTTGTTAACACATTCAGAAGTCATCTAGTATAATTATGAACCTTTAAAAATGTTCAAATTACCCTAATTTTATCTCCTACAAGGTGTATATTATTGCTAAAAATATAATATAATGCAAGGCAAGTATTTGATGTGAAGCAAATGTAAAGCCCTGAATTACATAAGAAATGTAATATTAAAGCATGGAGACTATAACAGATACAGGCAGGTACACGAAGCTGATAGATGGAGCTGAAGGAAGCACGGAAGATCGTCCTACTCTGTTAAAGAGTGCTTGCGCACAAAGCCAAGACCACACACACTCCTAGAACGGATGTTTTTTGTAACAGCCAGAGTTAAGGCATGATTGCACATGGATGCTCTTGTCTTACTTGGGACAACTGCAAACAGTTTTCAGATACTAGAATGAGAATTAAGCTAAATCCCTAAACCTATATAGGAATATTCACACATAAGTTTACACCCAATTAAATAAATCAAATTAAGAATTGATTTAATTAAAGTGGTTAACTTACATATGGTCCAGGTCTCTAAAGATAAAATGTTGCTTCAGTAGTACAGACTAATGCAGAGGAATTGTTGCAAGTTTGAGCTTAGTGGTTGACAAAATACGATGAAAACCAGAAAATGCAGATACAGTTTAGTATTTAACTAAAAATAGTATTTGTGTAGGTGGGCTTGAAACACTGGAAAAACAGGAGGGAATGAGAGCAGAGCATTGCTAGTTTAGGGAATTCCGTTCCATCATTATAATGCTGAATTCCCAACTATAGTTTGAAACTGATTTGAGGAAATGGAACTTAAACTGTTTATAAAGTTATCTTTTATAACATGGTACACTTTAGAAGTGCTAGCTTGGGAAAAAATTTAGGATTTTGTAGAGGCCGTGAAAATCCCATTTCTGTCTTGGATTCTGCTTCAGAAATACATCTTGTAGGGATGGTTTTTTATCACTTTTTTCAGTTTAAGTTCTGCTTAAACATTTTAATTGAAGACTAAGATATTGCAGAGTCAGATTTCTCTGCCAAAACAAATTCTAGATGGTCAATCTCAAGCCTTGCAAGATTGATGGGTTTTGCAAGTTAAGAACTATGAGCACTGAAATGAAAATTAACAAGATGTTAAGTATAATATAGATTGACCTAACTGCGGCGGTGGCTGATATCTCTACTATTGTAGAGGATATTGTAAGAATTAGGCCTGATTTATCAGTCTGAGAAACCCATCCATTTGGCTATAGAGGCAGGATCTATCTCTGGTCCTTGATGAGTTAGTATGGGAGTAGAAGTAGCATGTTCACATATAAATTGTATTCAGTTTTTAGACAGAAGCAAGCTAGCTATAATATACTCATTAAGAGTTGAATGCAAATGTGAAATGGATGTGATACGGGGCTCTTAAAGATATCCTGGAGAACAGAATGTCATACCATAAAAAAGCCTGGTACTACTGAATACTGCTTTGCAAATGTTTACACTTTGTCCAACTTTTGTCTCATAATACTATGTTACACTTTTACAGTTATAGAGGCTTCGTGTCTTTGCCCTAGCTTAGAGTTCTTACACAGTCAGTTGTTCCGCTTACCAAAGATATTTAAATACATTTAATCAATTATATGTTGTACTATTCTTTGCTTCAAGAAACAGAGTAAAACTAATGAAGTAGTATTCGAGCAGTTTGTTGGTTTAGATTGTCATTTTTATCAGGTATTTTGAACTCAGTGTGGTTGTGCTGGGTCCGTGCTCTAGGGGAAGGGGAGAATATGGAATTGATTATGCTAGTAAACAACAAAAAAGAGTATTTAATTCTTTCAGTCAGTACAGATCCACAGTCTGTCTGTATTAGAATGACATACCACAGAATCTGAATACCTTTTCATTTTACTAGGTTAACTATTATAGAATAGTTTGCTCAGAAAGGTAGCTTCCTAATTCTGTGTCTAGGCACATAAATAAAGATGGATTAATTCTGACACCTTGCAGGTGTCGAGAAGATGGGGAAGAGGGAAGCAGCATCATTCTCACTGAGGTATCTACAGTAGAAAATCAGGTTTACTTATACAGATTTTAAAGGCTAGGTATGTGTGTATGCATTTGCAGTCTGCTGAGGTTTATCTTAGACTCCTTTAAGGGAAAAGTTCCTGTATAGAAAGTGAGGCACAAATATCTTTAATTTCCTTTAATTTCTGGAAAGCTTCAAAAATACGTATAAGGAATGAGTGGGGGGCATCAGAGATGATGGAGGTCTGATATTTTGTTGCTGTAATCTCCTCTAGGCCTTACTTCAAACTCATGATGTAGTGGCACATGAAGTTTACAGTGATGAAGCGCTGAGAGTTACACCTCCTCCCACCTCTCCATACTTAAACGGAGATTCTCCAGAAAGCGCCAATGGTGACATGGATATGGAGAATGTAACACGAGTTCGACTGGTGCAGTTCCAGAAGAACACAGATGAACCAATGGTACGGAGGGAACCTCGGTATTTTTCTTGACTCTGCACTGGTAAAGAACAGTATTATAATGACTTAAACGAGTTTCTGCACTTTGAAGTAGGGCTGCCAGTATAATTGGAATAGTTCAGCAGCCATTGTAGATACTTATACTCCTGTGTATATCCTTAACTTAAAATGCTACGTGTGCATTCATACTACTGCTGTATCACAAGAGCTGTTTTTGTTTAAAAACAACCTTGTAGTAGTTATAGCAGACTAGGCTTTAAACCAAACTGGACACTTTGCACTTCAATACAAAATTACATTTTTAACAAACCAGAATCTTATATGCTCATATATTAAATTATTGCATGTTCACTTATAAATAGCATCTGTTTTCATTGCTCACTCATGTGAGTGGCAAAGTTTTTATTTTAACTTTAAAATTTATACCCTGCCTTCAAGCTTTTAGGAAAAGTGACTGTTTGTAACCACTCAAGAATCGCACAGCTTAATGTTTTAAGAGTATAAACATTTCTTTTTGTAGGGAATCACTTTAAAAATGAATGAGCTGAACCATTGCATTGTGGCAAGAATTATGCACGGAGGAATGATTCACCGGCAAGGTAATCATGTGTCATAAATAGTTTTGTCTTCAAATATAATTATTTAGATCATTTTGTACAAACCATGTAATGGTACATGCTCCTCGTTTTGTTTGCTACTAATCCATAGTAGTGTACCTCTGTATCTGGATGGGGTCCTGTTAACTGCCTTTGTTACGTTCCAGCTGCAGACGTCTTTGAGCGTTTTGAGATGAGGGCCCACTATGTTTCATTTAGGCCTAAATTAGGATAATGGGAGTATAGCTCAGGAAGAGATTGAAATGCCAATAATTTCTGGAGCTGTACTTATTTAATCCTCTGTTTAAAAAGAAAAAAAAAATCCTTAGACTAGTTACAGTACTTTTCCTTGCAAAAATGGAAGAGCTTTGTTGAACAAAAAATTTAAATGTCTCTGTATATTTTCACACAATTCTTGAGGATCTTTGTACTTTTGATGTTGAGGCTTATAAAAATGATTTGTGAAATAAAAATATTTCTTGTGCCTAGAACTTGAATCTTTATTTTCAGTTTTCACTACTATAGCAAACCCTGCAGACATGCATCTTTTCTCATCTTCAGTCTACTCCTTTCTTCCATTTTGTGTCCAGATCAGCTGTCAAAAAATAGCTGTGCTTTGTCCTACTTTAAACAGATAAACTTCCCTGCTAGGTTGTTAGCTGCAAGTTTGGATTGCACCCTTAGAAGGGTTACTTTAGTTTTTCCAGTTTGCCATCTTTTTCTTTTGATGAACACAAAAATTTTCATCATTTTTCAGACCAAAGTTCCTTCTAGCCTACTGTACTATTTCAAAGGAAGCTAGGAACAGGTAATTAGGAAGACAAAACATGAAACAGGGAAAAGGTACAGCAATCCTTTCCCTGATACATTCACTTTGTCCCCTTGACGTGATCCAACCTGTCAAGAAGCAGGAAAGATAAAACTTTTCATACAAGCACAGATGCAATTTATTTAGACTTCTGTATTCCTATAGAGGACGCTCTGAATTGAAATTTATTTGGCTTCTAAAAGTAACTTTTAAAAGGAGATTGCTCTTAAGATTCACAAGAAGAAGGTTTTCATCCAAATGTACTTAGGTAGTGGTGATCCTCTGCAGAGCATTGTTTCACATGACTTATGTTCCATAATGGGGGTAATAAAACTTTTAAAACCTGTTAAAACTGGGTAAAAAAATCCAACTATGCCCATTAGAACTCTGTTCTTTTCTTTTTAATTATACAGGGTCTTTTATTTCTAAAAATTTGGGAAATTTAACCCATTCTGTATGTGCTTCATCTAACTAAGGTAGCTCTTCTGCACATAGGTTTAGTTTGAAAATGAACTGTTCTTCGGTGTTTCTGTAGTATTGCCATCTTTTTTTTTTTAAAATGTTTCTAATTTTTTTAGTTCTCTAGATGCCTCTTAGCTTCACTGCTTCGTTCAAAATACCTATATTTAGAATATTTTTACTGAATAGAACAACGCAAATGTAAGTTGACAGTGATCTCAAGCACAGCATGTCTTTGAATCCTATTGACAGGGTCTGTGGCTTTTGTTTGTTTCGGGGTTTTTTACGTTGTTGTTTCTGCTGTCTCCTCTTGCTATATGGAAAACTGCCAGGCAATAACAGCAATGACTAGATAATAGATCTACTGGGAGGGTTACAGGAACTATATAATTTCAGGTCTAGCAATATTAAATACAAACTGCGCAATTCCCAATCACAAAATAGTACCTGCTGTGCAGTCTGTCTCCTATCTCTATGCCAGCTGTATCTAGTCCTGATGATTATAGTTGTCCTTATTCAAAAGGTGGGGAAGTTGAAGTAAGGAGATAGGCTTGTAAAGATGCTATCTACTTGCACCTTCCAGAGGATTGAGCTCAATGAAAATGAAACACCAGTTTCAGTCATTAAAAATTGTCTTTTTGTTGTTGCTTTTGTCTGCAAAAAAGCATTGTCTGCTTTTTTAGGATAAGTAAATGGATTGTATCTTAGATCTCAGTCTTGTAATTATGACTTGGCTTTCACCTTTGTGTCTGTGCCCTAACTTAGCTCAGTTGTCCATTCACTTTTTACCTGTGGATTCTGTTTAGACTACTCATACTGTTAATATTATTTTCAGGGTATCTGCATATAGCCTGAGTTCTCAGCAGCTCTCAGCATCTTAACCCATAGGGTTTTTCTGCTGACTGGTTTTGGGGCATACATGCTTAAATGTGAATTCGTTCTTAAAATGCATATAAGAAGAGGTCCTAATATGTCATTTAAAAAGATTTCCAAAGAAGAGAGAGGACTTATTGGCTGCCCATTTAACCTCACTAGAAAAGCAGCAGTTGTACATTGTCTGTGCTACGTTCTTGAAGTGAATTAAGGTAAAACTCACGCCGATTTTTAAAACACTGATACCCCTGATAATGTTCATTCAATTCTAACAAAATGTATGTGATTGCTTGGTGAAAATATGGTTATACGTTCACAGCCTTTCAATTTCCAAGCTACAGAATTTTCTTTTGGCTACAAAACATGTTTCCAAATAGGGATTCCAAGAATTTGTTCTGTCTTCTTCCTAATAGGGTAGGATTTGTCATACTTCTGTGCAGAGCAAGAGCACACACTTCCTAAAACTGTCTTCACTCTGACTTGCAAAGAAAAAGAAGGAAATCATTTACTCCAGAAATACATCCATTCTTTGTTATTACAGATGTGTTATACATCAGTAAGTCATTAATAGCTTAAGTTCTAAATAAAAACAGCACTGCCAATAGAAAAGGAAACAAAAGCAACCAAAATCAGATGGTTAAGCATAGGTATCATGGGAGTCACAGATGGTGTGGAAGACTCATTATTCAAAGACGTCGAGAATACTCTTCCGTCAAGAATATTTATAAAGAGTAAAAAGTTTCTGCAAATAATGAAAGCCTTTTGCCTCAGATTGAAAATGTCGTCCTGTGATTTATCAATGCATCCACCTCCCAAAATAAAATGACCATCTACTGCTAAATGTCCATGCTTTATTCCCAACTTTTATGTATACTGCTCCATTCCAGGCATGAACAGAACAATATTCACTTCTGTCAGAATAACAGAAATGGGAAATGCTCCAGAAGAGGGGATTTTATTTAAGTGCGCTATTGAAATGATTTGATACCGGAATATTACTGAGTCTGATTCTCATTCTAGTATTTAATTCCATCAGATTTCTATTTTGAAGAATGCCAAAGAATCTTTATACTAATCCAGGGCATATGCTCTTTCTGATTCAATATTATTGTTTAATAACAATTAAACTCACTTCAAACACAATTTAATTTTGGCATGATACAGTTAACACAGAGCCTCATTTTTTTTAGAATTTTTTTTTTTTTTAAGAATTGGGTATTGAATGCTTTCTTGAGAAAGTCTGCCAAAACTGAACTTTCTAAGTGTTTCACTAGAGATTTAGTCATTAATATTCTAGATGTAAACTAGATTAATTTGAAATTCAGATGCAGGACTGTTGCATTCACATTCAGTAAACTATTAATTGTGATAATTTTTCCACTGAAGAGTGAAGAAGAACTGTGATGAGTCCTTTTTTATAATTTCACTATCAGCAGATCAGCTCCTGTAGAATTGTTTGGATCATTTAATGTGGCTGAAGGACTGTTGAGAGTACTGAAAGTTTTTGTAAACTTTGGGCTCTCTCCTGCAGCACTGCCAAGTGAGCTTCTGTTTCGCAGAAGAGAGCCCAAAGGGAATCGTAGCAACAGAGCTTTTCAGGATTCTTCTCCTTGGTTCAGGCTGTGCTTGTGTTCAGCAGGCACACAGTTTGATTTCTTCATACATTTGTCCAGCTGAAAGTTTTGCTTGCATGGTATTCTTTGGAAAAACTGACTGTTTTGGTTCAGGAAAAGAATTTTAAGGATTTCTCAGGGTTCTAGTTGATTGACTTTTTTCAGGTAATTCTCCATAGATATGTTTTAGTTTAGGAAATGTTTGCCAGTTGCTAGTTTTCCAAGTAAGATTAATTATATTAGGTACAGTAATCGTATTAGGTACAGTATTTAGAAAAGGATACTTGCACAAATTATTTAAATCATACAGCAGAAAGAAATATATGTGAAGTAAATGGTCTTGTCATATTTCATTACATATGAAAAACATCTTCTGGCTAATAATAAATGATGGAAGTTTTTTGGGGGAACTGCTAGAGAATTAGGTGGCCTTGAGCTACTCAAGTCAGAAATTATCATCCAAAAAGAGCCTCCTAGGTTGCTTCTAATCCTGAAGATAATTAATTCATTCACTGCCTCCTCCCTGTTGAGCTTTTGTAGTGTCTTAGAGCCATGTTGTAGCATGCCATTCCCATCCCAGCTTCAGCAGGTCAGTTTATGACTTGCCTAAGTAGATACTCGTTTTATCATCTGACATTGTAGGTAGTCACACCAATCATTTACATTCAAGCTGAAGTCAAGTGTACATACAGAAAATGCATACTATAACTATGGCAAATCAAAATCAGAGAAATGAAAAAATACAGCAGTCTGACAGATAAAATTACAACTATGTCCAGAAGCCAAACTGCATTAAGTAGTCACCTGATAAAATACTGCTTGAATGTCTCTGTTGAACGTTTCCAACTGACTAGTTGCAGGTGACTTTCTTTTCAAGGTGTGGGATTTTGCAGTGTCCTTGTAAGGGACTGATGTTTTCCCCATATACTTTATAGGGTGCCTGGGCATCTCATGCTGGTGTATTGACTGCACTCTGAAAGACAGATTCGTAATCTTTGGTGCCTAAAATGTAGTTACCAAAGTCCTTTTCTGAATCTAGCCAAAAAACTTATTTTAACATTGTTTCATATTTATGCCTTCATATGAATGTTAGTACTGTCTTACAATTATCTCAATGTGTAAAAACATGTTTGAGGTGATTGTGTGTTTTGTTAACTCCACAGGTACGCTACACGTAGGGGATGAAATCCGAGAAATAAACGGAATCAGTGTGGCAAATCAAACTGTAGAACAACTACAAAAAATGCTTGTAAGTGCTTGCAATCTTTCTCATGTTCTTTATGGAACTGCCTGTCTTATTTTGACAAAATTTTTAAGTAATTGCATTGTGACTTCCCTTTTTTCTTCTTTTCTTGATAGCCTACATGTGCATGTAACACAAAGTCTTCCTGTGTTCAGCTGTTAAAGCCTTCTACAGGCTCTCCCCTGTTTTTTAGTAGTGGCTTTTTTGCATGTTGTACCCAGGAATGGTAGAAGGCACCTCCAGGTGTCATTTTATTTATTCCATATAATCGCACGGAAAAGATCATTGACACTCAACCAATCCTGATGGACATATGTCTGACCAGCTCTTAAAAAAACTTGAGTAATGGAGTTTCCCCAAACTCTCTGGGCAGTTGACTTTAGTTTGTAACTCTTCTATGTTTTAGAAAGTTTTTTCTAATGTCTGAGTTTCCTGTGTTGAAATGCAGGAGTTTCTTCTCTTGTCTCTAGTAGACATATCAGAAAAAATACTGCTTTCCTCCTAGTACTTATCCCAAGTTAGTCTATAAAGATCATGCCCTTTAAATCTTCAGTCTACACTAAGTGTAGTCACTGAGTATACTATGAGAGAAAAGAAACTTTTCCTGCCTATTGATATAATTGCTACACAAATACAAAGACAATAAATCATAGAACCATTCAGGTTGGAAGTAACGTCAGCTGGTCTCCAGTCCAATCTCCTGCACAAAGCAGGGTCAACATTGAATTCAGCCCAGGTTGCTCAGCGCTTTGTCTGATTAAGCCTTGAAAATATCCAAGGACAGAGATTTGACAGGACAGGTGCCTCTTTGGGCAACCTGTTCCATAATTATCATCACAGGGAAAAATGTGTTCCTTATATGTAGCTGGAAGATCCCTTCTTTCAATTTATAACTATTGTGGCTCATGGTTATTGATGTTACAAAGAAAAAAATATTTTGAGATCAGACAGTCTGGCTTTTTGCAGAAAATCTCCATCTTGGGCCTTGCTAGTAGAGTCAGTTTGATATTTCATAACACTTGCATATTTTTCTGCATGCAACCCTAATCTTGGGATCTTGGATGATATCACTAATCTTTTTGTTGTGTCCAGAACTATACAGACAAGCTTAAGTGAGTCCAGGCAAATAGCATTTTTTTGGCTTACAATAAGCCAGCCAAAGAGAGAAAGGAGAAAAACTGCAAGATCATTCGAAGTAATCTGCTTACCTTTCTGCCCAGATTGAGTCCTGCAGTTGTCAGCCTTGCGGTGGCACTTATATTCGAACTGTCATTTAAGAAAATAGGGCTGAGGAAATATGTTGCCACAATCTGCTGCTATTCTGCAGAATTCTGAATTCCTCACCTTAAAATACAGCTGTAGGTTCTAGGCATTCAAAAGCTGGTCAGGCGAACAAACTAATAATGTATGTTTATCTTTTAGATTAATGAGAGATGATCTAAATGTTTGTTTCTGAGTGAAATGACAAATGAACCATAGCATTTTAGCTTTTCTGAATATTTACTTTAGGAAAACATACTGCTGCTCTCAAACTATGATGCTTTCCTTTCAAGCACTACTGATTTGGAGATTTGTCTTCAGTGTCTTAGTCTTTAAAGAAGTGCTTCTCTTTTTGCAGAGGGAAATGCGTGGAAGTATCACCTTTAAGATTGTGCCAAGTTATCGCACGCAATCTTCATCCTGTGAGGTAATTAATTTAATGAACCATGCCATTTCTTCCTCAGTCCTGTAACTAACTGCCTGCTGATGGCTGAATGTTACTGCTTTCTGGGAAATTGTTTCTGCCTGTCCTGTTAGATCACGCACACCAATTTTACAACAAAGATAACGGAACACGAGTAGGTCCCACTTACCTACTCAGCCCTGCCTTCATATTCATCTCATCAGCACCTTAACTAACTCTTTACAGCCTATTATTTAAAAAAAAAAAAAAAAAAAGGAAAGGGGATCCTCAACTCATGCATTTAGGAAGCCCCTTTAAAAAAATTACAGTTTAAACTCATTCTCCAGGAACTCTATTATAAAGTTCCTAAGCTGAGGAACGATCCTCCTTTTTTTAGGCATTAAACATTATTTGTACTGCTTTGGGCTGTTAAGGGTTAACTGAAGAATCTGTTTCTGTATAACCCTGTTGAGGTAAATTTGTGATGGTTGTCTGTAACAGTTACACGTGGCTTAATAGCATGTTTCCATGAAAAAACGGTATTTGTCATTACAGAAGAAAAACAGATTTGGAGTTAGTTCTTGTTGAAGTAGAAACTTGGTATTATGGTTTTTGCACAGTAACGTTTAATTCCCTTCTGCTCACAAAGTTATGTTCCAGATTGCAACTGAAGGGAATTAAATTCTAGAAAATGGCTACTTGAGAGATACTGTTCCAATTTAAGCATACAGATGGCATACGCACTATGTAGATGATGCCAGTCTTTTCTGTGCCACATGCTTAACTGCGCAAACAGTTCCCAAATTAGAATTATTCCAAGAGTGAAATCACAATCCCTGTTGAAGTCAAGCACCTTATCTTAATTAGAGCTGTGATTTCACCCTAATTGTTTTTGTGTCTCAGCAGATGCTAGAACACACAGAAACTGCTATTTTGATTGTTGGAATAATCTGTTTGAAAGAAAAAAATTACTGCTTTTTGGTTGCCTTCTGTACTTTTAATGGAAGTCAACAAGAACTAAAAGTTTTAGAGGTAGAAGGTTTGACAAATTTTTACCTATGAGGCTGATTTTCTTAAAAAGTATAAATATGAAAGCAGAAGTTTTTCATGAAATGCAAAGGCTTTAAAAAAAAAAAAACTCAAATAGAAATTCTAGAGTATGCTGACAAATTTATGTAGACTTCTGTGCTGTAAATAGCAGTAATACTAAAAGATATCTCATATCCCAATATTAAAATACAGAAATTGGTGAAACTATATACCTGCTGGGAAGATTATTATTTGGAGAAAATAATTCGGCAAGCAGATTTAAATTAATACCATTAGGTGTCATTTTAGTAGTAGCAGATCATCTCTTTTCCTTAGCTTTGTGTCCTTAGGTTCTTCGTGACTATTTATTTCATGAAAGAGAGGAAAATGGACTCTTACCTTTCTTTGGAAAAAACAGTAAAACTAGAAATGTGTGATCAAAGACAGAGGAAAAAAATTAAGCATGTCTAATTATCACACTTTATGGCATTTAGCATTCATTTAATCAGAGGTGGCTGAGTCTCTTCCACCTGCTCAGCCACACTATGATTTTGGCTAGATTTTCAACTGTTACAAAAAGCCAACATTTTTAAATCATTCTATTAAAGCATTACTAGTCCTTTGGTACAGAGAGAATTTTTTTTCACAGACTTTTTCAGGACTGTGATTCAGATGATGAATCAAATTCTTAACCATTGATAAAGGCTAAAAATTAATGTTGAATGACATTACTAAGACACAAAAAGTTTGCTTCTGATGCTCTCTAGCAGAATAAATTCAGAGATATTGGGTCTTAACTAGTACAATCTTTACTAGTTAAGGTATTTTTTGGCAATATTTCAGTATAAATTTATGTTTGGTTCCCCCCCTCCCTTCAGTCATGGACTGGTGCTCACGTAGTATGGTTTTACCAGAAAAGGAATATAAAACAGAATCGATAATTGGGGTTTTTTTGAGGCTCCTACCATGATCACATCATTGGATTGCAAAATATCTTGTTAATCTTGAATAAGAACAACTAAATATTAGTAGAATCAGAGGTGATCTGCCTTTTATATACAATCTGTCAATATGCCTTTATACACAAAGGTTAGGGGGGCACAGGATGCTATTTTTCTAAATAACTGAGATTTGTGTTTCACTTGCCATATTTTTCTTCTTTTGTAGGCATTTAAGAGAAGTGTTGTAGTGGTGTTTTCTAAATATTAAGCTACTTTTGCATATTTAGGGAAGTCTTGTCCCTATAGTATGTAATGGTACTTCGGTGTCGCTAGGCACTTTCCAAAATATCAACTGAATAATTTCAAGTTTCTTAGGGATTTGTGGCTTTTCCTGCACCCATGCCTTCCGTTCATTTACCAGGCCTTCTATTTCATGGAGTAGACTTGAAAATATAATACTTATGAATTCCCTTGTATAAAGATTTGATCAGCTGATCTACTGTGAGATGACCTGTTTGGTCATTGGTGTGGCAAATGGCCTGAGTTACTCAGATATCTAGATAACATAGTAGCCAGGATGTTGTGTTTTTCTGCTTCAGATATCCAGGAAATTACAGACTTACATAAACATGAACTGAAGTAATTATTGCAACACATTCTTTTTATGGCTGATGAGTCCATATGCTGTTTATACATTTCAGCTTTATCCAACTGAGTAAGCATTTTGCTCTAGCTACATTTGCATTCATACTTTGTACTGACAAAACACTCCAAGTAACTTTTTATAGTGTCAGATATGTGAGAATGGTAAGGGAATACAAAATTTTTTTTTAACAAAAGAACT
>NW_008795695.1:15302878-15342661 GCF_000699145.1 Aptenodytes forsteri
TATAAGAAATCTGGTGGTAATCACCATGGATTTTTTCCTTTAGTCTTGCAATGTTTCCATTAGTGCTCAGACTTTTAAGACTTTTTATAGTCTTAAACCTTTTTTACATTTTTATTAAAAATACTGCCAGAAAGGTTCCTTGAGCAAGACTGAAACTGAAATGTATTTTCAGGTTTTTGGAAAGTCCCTCTCATTTTTTTTGTGGATCTGGCAACAGTGTCATTAATCTAGCTGTTCTTGTCAGTATCTAATTTGATCAGGCCACATCTAGTAGACGTAATTGACTTCTGCTATAGGATTGCATCTCAAATGCATTTATTTATCATTCATAATCCACACCTAAGAACAAGGAATCAACAGGAAACTGGTTTTGCCATCGTTTGGAAATAATTGTGATTATTTCCTCTACGGCTTCAGCTGTGGTGCTTGAACTGAAGAGCAAGGATCCAAAAGACTGCCATTTTGTTATTTGGCTTGGGGCTACACAAGATTGGGAAGTCTAGATAGTCAAGTTATACTGAAATATGATGATAACATTTCTACACTACTCAGAATCATTGGATCCTCCAAGTGTTTTTCTCATCTTATCCCCAGGAGAACTAGGGCTTTTTCTGATTTACTGGAGAAACAAACTCACAACCAAAGCTGAAGTTTTCCAGTCCAGTTCTAAGCAGTCCTAGCATTCTACAAGGATCTCTCTACTTATTGATTTGTCTCATTAGACTGTGCATAATACAATTTTTCTCTTAACTTTTGAGTCTGATATTTTTGGAAAGAAAGACCAGGTCCCTAGGAAATTAAGAATCTAAATGCCTTTGAAATTGTGGCAGAACTGCCTAATTATTTAAAAATTGTACATCTGGCTCTTGACTAGCTTGATTGATTAATTTCTTACAGTTAGTACTGAAATCACCAATAGCACTGAAAATGTGTATTTTCCTCAGTATGTTATGATGAACATTTGCTTTGAGTAATATGCTGTCTTTTGTTGAGAATTGTTGGAGGAATACAAATCAAAACATTCTCAAACCAAGAAAATTTTCTTCAAAGGGAGAAGCCTTCAAGAGAGTCCGGAAACAGTGGTATTCTCCAAGTTACTCTAAACTTGTTTTTCTCCAAATGACTTGGGTGCTTGCATCACTTTCCAAAGCTTTCCCTTGCTAAACCATCACTGACTAGCAGATCATAACAAAATAGGTTAAAAAAAAAAAAAGAAAAGAAAAAGGGGGAAAAAAAGGTAAAATTAATTTTTCACCTCTTCTTGAAAGTGAGAAATTTGCAGAGGCAGAATTGCAGAGCAAGCAGAAAATCTCTTTAATAAAAGAAGGAAGTCACTGCTTTTTTGGTAAAAAGTATCTCCTAGCTGCTATTTGATAAAGGTGATGCTGATAATCCCGTACACAAAAAAAAGGAATAACGATCCTTTAGGCTTTTCTTTTTTCTATTTGTTTTTCAGTAATGAATAGCTTATTTGGTCTCATTTGAACATTTTAAACTTGTTATGCTGGAGTGATTTTGTAAATAGAATTAGAGCTGATTTCCCCCAGTCCGTTAAATGTTGCAAATAGTTCTGGGAGCCAAATGAGCATTTTGTTCTTATGCAAGTAGCAGAAGCATACAGACCTACATACTTTGAACCACAATGACTTTATAGCCATAATATTGCCATATCTGTCCTCAACTGTTTTAAAATCAAAGCAAGCATCTAGATAGCTACACATGGAACTTTCTGTGAAATCATGTCTAATGAGTCCACAAAAAAGTGCCGAAGTTCTACATGAGTTTGTTGCACATCAAGTGTACAGGCAGCAAGAGTGATAAAGTATTGCCTGTCATTTTAACTTTTCTTGATGCTTTTAAATAGCTATGAGCGCTATCGCATAATCAGTATAAGTTTGAGAACATTATTAGAGGACGTTTACCTGATTAATGTTGTTGCATGAACAGTTTAGCTCCAATTCTGGTTTTTAATTTATTCACAGAGGGCACTTGTATTGATAAAATGTGACAGGGATAACTTTGTTTTCTTTGAAAACTGTTTTAGCCCTTTTTTTCTGCTATCCTTGATGTTATGCAAAATTACCAGACATTCCTAAATTGACCTTTGACATGGAACATTATATTTCAAAATTCCTTTGAGGGTAAAGGGAATTTTTTTTTTTGTCACAATGTATGATTGAATTATTTCCTGAAGAGGTGGCTGAATTATCTGATCTTACGGAATTAAGTACTATATCACAATCACTACAATCAAAATGGCATGTGAAAAAGATTGTTCTACAAGTGACTTTCTTGCCTCTGCAAAACCCAGTCAGAAATTCCTATTATCCTTTCTGTAGAATTTCCAGGTGTGCACCCCGCATCTGCTGTCTCCTCAATGAAGTGTAGGACCACACTGGTAGTCCGAGTTAAGAGAGGTGGCTTTTTTAAAGTGATATATTTTGGCAAAGTTTAATGTTTTTAAGCCTATAAGAATGTTGGGGGGAAAAAAACTCAGTACGCTGTAAAATGGATGAGGAGGGAGAAGAGAGTATCCAGCTTCCTTCTCATGTGTTAGCTTCAGTGTCTTTGAGACACTGCGGAGAGATGCATCTTACAGGGTAGAAACTGATCAACACTGACCTCCACCACACAGCTGAACAAAGATTTAGAAGTGTCTTTAAAATGGAGTATGTGCCTCATTCTATTCAAAGTACTATTCAGCATATAACTTTCAGGCAATTACTTTAACAAAGACACCAGTATGACTAATGGCCTTTAGCATTGTCAGCCACATGAGATCTAAGAGGTCCCAGATACTCAGTAATTAAAAAGCTGTTTGATTGCTAAGGCAATATAAAAATAGTTATTATCTAGGATACATCGAAACGTCAAACCTGAATCTTAAACTATGAAAAAAGTTTTCAGATTTGTGGAGTTTGTAGTGTGGAAGCTTTCACAGATGAAGCAGCTAAGCAAATGGTTATAAGGCTGTGGATGTAACTGTTCTTTTAAATATATCTGTGTTCCTGTGATAGTGTTGTGTTGTTAATGAACCTTGTGTCTTATTTCAGAGAGATTCCCCCTCTACATCCAGACAGTCCCCAGCTAATGGTCATAGCAGCACTAACAATTCTGTTTCGGTAAGATTTCCAGTTCCACACAGAGAAAGTGTGAAAGTTTTGTTGGTGCTCATCTGCCATTACTGTTATACTTATTGTGTGGTCAGTGGAAAATTTTGTCCTGCTGATAGAACCAAGGTTATTACATATGTACCTCCCCATTTTCTTTTTTTTAAGGGTTTTTTCCAACATATTCTTCTCATTAAAAGCCATATAGTGAATTAAATGTTAATAACTGTAATGTGACACTTCAATCATCCTGAAATCATTGTTAGCAGTTTCCTCAAAACTAAGCAAAGGTTTCAAGTGGAAGTTTTATTTCCATCCTGAACTTTGGAAGCAGTGTTTGAAGAAAGAATAACTGTGCAGTTGGTATTTCAAGACATTTGAGACTCTTTTTAAGTTTTGTGTTTTGAGAGACCTCTGGAACGTGTACTGGTTTCCGCTATCTGAGTTAACGAATTGGTGTGCCCTCTGCTGTTGTGGTACGTGCACATACTTTGTGAAATATGAGCCTTGCCTGGATATGAAAAGCAAAAGGAAGTGGCTTTAAACTGCACTACAAACCAAGCTATTATCATCACATCTTTAACACAAAGTACTTCTGTTTCATATGTATTCAGGTAGAAAGATGCCGTTGGTCTCCTGTTTTTCTAAAGTACAGTAATGTTAAAATTTGTGTTGTTTATCATTTGTCGTTGTTTGGACCAGTGTAGTAACTGTACACGCAAGTTCCTTCAGTAAGAGTGCTGTCAATATCATGAGTTCATGGGACTAGCTAAAAAAAACCAAAACTGAGTAACTACTCCTTTAACTATTAAAAAAATTACAACTTAGAAATTATTTGCCACAAGGTAAAGTGCTTATTAATTAATACAATGAAAAATAATTGTGGATGAAAAATTTAAGACATTTTTGTGAATTAAATTGAATTTGTACCACGATTAGTAGTTATAATTTTATTCCTCAGAACAACTAATCACATTATACATTTTTAATAATAAAATTTTTAATATTTATAATAGTTTTCCTTCTCTTTTAAAAACAAGACTAAGTATTAAGTGGAAAAGGCATTCACATGAAGAGCCTCTTTCACTTGATGGTGCTTTTGTGTTGAAGATGCTGAATTATTTATTAAAAAGCACATTTTCTATCTGCTTAAACTTTTTACCTGCTTTCTTCAGCTTGCTGCTAAACAGCCTGGGTTTGATTTTTCTTTAAGAAAAAAATATCTCTAAACATGGGTCAATGCTTTATACTTTTGTCTGACTTACCATTTTACTGTAATGTAGTATGAATCACTAACAAATGGTGTTGTATACCCTTAAAAAATAAAATGAAAATTTCTTCTCCTGGGTTGACTTTATTCTGCAGGACTTGCCATCGACAACACAACCAAAAGGACGACAGGTGAATAGATATCCTCCATGGGAATTTTTGTAAACTTAGCTGCTAGTGAACATCCCTGCTTATCTTTTTCCCCCTCATATTCTGTATGTGCTGGACTAAAACATTTAAGCTTGGAAAATTTGTTCCATTTTTTTCATTTTTCTTTTTAACTCATTTGTTTGTGGCTAATTCAAAATAGCAATTTTTCATGTGTCCATATGTGTGAGAGTTACAAAGTCATTGTAAATTTAACTGGAGTTGTTTTAGTTTAGAATGCATTAATAGACTTATTGTTGTGCAATGACCTGTGCAGGTTTTCATCTTGGAGGAAAGCTCAAATTTATACTTTAGCTGAAATGGAGACTAGTATGGCAAGTGTCTAATACTCTAAAAAATTGTACTGACAAAGATTCTAAAGCTTGAGTTGGTCTATAACTAATTATTAACATTAAGAAAACTCTTCAAAGAAAAACATTAAGGACAGTTTCTATTGAGAGTTGATAAGTCTGAAGATAGCCTCTTATATTTTCAGTCCTAAGGCCCAGATTCAGTAACCTCCCTTAACTTTGTTACCTTGACAGTAGTACATGTCGTCATGGACCAAAGAACGACCTTCCCTCTCCAGAGTATTCCAAGAAAGCCCTTAAGGGCTCTGCAGAGGATTCGCTATGATTCCCTTTGCAGTTTTCAGAATTTATTTTTTTTTTACTGCAACCTCCAAATCAACACATACCTTCAAGAGATTTGTGATTCATCTTCAGTAACTGCTCCATTTATATATAGCCCTTCCAGAATCTGCCTCTGAATCTTAATGTGGACTCAACCTCTTACTCTGCCAAGGGTTTCAATAATAACTCTTGCAGTTCCATCCAAAAGAGTCAATGGACTCCATGATCTGTTGTCTTTAACAATCTTTTTATACTACTGTCTGGTTAAGTTGGCTGGAATATCAGTTACAAGGATGGATTGCTTTCACTTCGTTTCCCATTTTTAAAGCTTACAGCTATATGGTTCTTTCAAATTTCTGTTGTCTTCTGAAGTTTCCAGCTGCCTGAATGTAGTCCTGGAAAGGCTCCACAAAAGACCTTCCAAGCTGTTGTGTTAGGTTTTGGTTTTCCTCTCATAAGGTATTTTTCCCAGGAGAAGAGAGTTTGTTCAAGGCAATATCAGAATAATGGTGTTCCTCGTACTCGCACCATTTATAGTTACCTGTTTTTTTTCAAGAGTCTTTTCCCATTGAACCAGCGTATTTTTCTGGTAGCTTGTCATCCTTGAAGACAGTAAGGGCTTCGATAACAGATACATTGCTATCTGTAAGGAAGTCTGTAACATTCCATGAACAGTCAATATATGGTAGATAATGGCTCAAACTGGAGCAGGGACTTGAAAAGCAAGGAAGTTTCTAGATGGTAAAAATACTGCTCACTTTTCTAGACCTATGTTAGATAAGGTTGAGGGGAAATAAGGGATTGGTTCAATACTGATTACTTCATAGAAAGCCAATTACTAAAGAAAAGTAGTTGGTTTCAAAATATCCTATTTTTCAGGTGATTAAAAGAAGTTGGGTTGCTTGTGGAAGCTCACACAATGCACAGCAGAACAAGGGTCAGATTTAGTATATTAAAAATTGAGTTCTATATTGGTATTATCATCTGATGCTCTCACTGTAAACAGATAAAAATGCATCAGGTACAAGATAGTCCTGATTAGCCATGTTAAGTTAATTTATTCGTATGTTGGGTTGCAGATTGGATTACTACAGAAATAAACTTTTAAAAGTGCCATGAATAGTGCTCACACTGCATAGTTACAGCTATTTTTGGAGCAGAATTTGAGCAAAGTTGAAAAGTGTTTGTTACAGTTTAAATGAAGGGTATTACTTTGCAATGTAAATTTTTTTTTTTTAAATCTAGTCAATTTATAGTAAGAAAATCAGCAGTAGAATATACATGGCTGTCGGAGATGCTATAGGGTGATGTTTGAAGTTCATAAACTGTAGAAATTACCCATCTTGTACATGACATTTAATTCCAATTTTAAGATTCTTGGATGCATCAGGGCTGTAATTAGCAACCAAAACTGGAGATCACTTTTATTTTTATTTTCTAGGGTTGAGACCTCATTAACCCACAAAGCAAGGATTGGTATATTATTTTAAATTGTGAAGTCAGAATCTTAATTCTTTCTGTTAATGTTCCTTAGAGAAAAACTTACTCAAATCATTAGTTTTCATTTATATGGGAGTAAACTTTTACTGAAAAACCCATGCAGAGAATTCCCAGATTCCTCCCAAGTAACTGTATGTGATAAATGCAACACAGGACTTCCTATTTAATCTAAAAAAAAAACCCAAAGGTACTTTTTTCAGTCTGAATACTAAAGATCAGTAATGTAGCCTAAGTCCTTTATACTGTCCAATAAAATTTCCTGTCATACAAATTTTTAAAACATATCATGGGACTTCAGTTGGAAAGTACAGTACAGTTCAAGTTGTAAGCTGCTGGCTTTTAGTCTGTAATGATTCATGATAGTTAATACTGATTTGATGTAGCTTATTAGTTTATATTACGTGTTCATTTTTGCTGTTCGGGTTTTACAGTATGTAGAAGACATGAGCTTTCAAAATAACATCATAAGTCTCCATTGTTTGCTGGGGGGGGTTCTGTTTCATTTTCAACTATCACTTATGCTTTTGCCATTCTGTTTCTTCCTTTGCTTGTTGCAAACAGTATGTGTAGCTACATGCACAGATCAAATTTTCACCTGTTACTCTTACTACTGTACCAGTAATAATACCGCAGTGTCTTTCATAAACTCTTTTTTATAGATATATGTAAGAGCACAATTTGAATATGATCCAGCAAAGGATGACCTCATTCCTTGCAAAGAAGCTGGCATCAGATTCCGAGTTGGTGATATTATCCAAATCATTAGCAAAGATGATCACAACTGGTGGCAGGGTAAACTTGAGAACTCCAAAAATGGTACTGCAGGTCTTATTCCTTCTCCTGAACTTCAAGAATGGTATGACTTAAGTTTTCTATAAAAATGAATTTAGCTTTGCTTTTATTTCTGTCTTTCACGCTTTTCATTTGTTGTATAGCTAGTTTTTGTGTAATTTTTTTCTTTTTTCAAAAAAAAGTCTATATATTGTCTCAGTTTGTGTGGCATTGATTTTTTTTTTTTGTCCTCGTATATGCATAGCAGTAAGGGTTGCATGCAATATCGTATGTGTGGTTACATTAGAAAAATAAACACCTGTGTTAGTAAACATTGTGCTTTGTGATATACTATAGGAAACCAGGATTGAAAGCTACATACAAATTGTTTATGTAAAGGGGTCAAGTTAATTTCTCTTTAAGGTTTTAAACAGTGTTTTCATTAGTACTGCTTACGTGAGAGTGCTGCAGGAATAAGGTGTTAGCAAGATGTCAAGCACAAAGATCATTGAGGGAGTCTGGGGGTTTTCTCTCCTTTTCATTTTTCATGTGAAAGCCAAAAAGTAGAAAGAAGTCACAGTGCAAAGATTCCTGAATGACAGATTCAATGAACAGCAATGGCACTGAGTACTGCAAAAGCAATGCAGAGCCTTTAAATAACCTCTTGCAGAAGCTGTTTAGTAAATATTTTAAATGTATCGGCACAAACTCTGGCAAGCAAGTCCTGGGCCATGAAAGTCATGGCCATAACTCCAGAAAGTTTATCAATATGGATAATCTAGCCCAAAATATTTCATACAAGATTTCATACAGAAAAGAATTAGAGTGCTGTAAAGGATTTAACAGCACCTGTGCCACCTAGACTGGCTAAGGGAGATTTTGCTAGAAGAGAAACAGAGGCAGACAAGACATTTCATTCCATCTCAAGAGCTCCCTTGCAAGCCCTGACATAAGGGAGACACTGGTATGCATTGCAACAGGAACACTTGCAATACTTCATCCTAAAGATTGACCTCAAAACAGTTCCTCAACACAACTTGCTCTGAAGTAATTTAGACCATAGCGGTCTTTTCAGACCTCATGCTCTTCCCGTCTAATCTGCTGCAAAGTGCTCTACAGCCATTTTAGTAGCTACCCTTCCTCCCATGCTCACTTGATCTGTGAGCTTTAATGATCTACCTCTAAGAAGATATTCTTTATATCAAAATACCTCTGTATATAAGTGCTTTTAAGTCATCAAAAAAAAAGGGTTTGAAAAGTTTTCCTGTACTCTTGTACTATTAAAAAGTCTTATTTTTATAATTCATTCTGTGTGACTTTTTAAAAATGCATTGCTTACAACAAAAAAATTTTTTTCTCCTCCATATGCCAGGCGAGTTGCTTGTATTGCCATGGAGAAGACCAAACAGGAGCAACAGGCCAGCTGTACTTGGTTTGGAAAGAAAAAAAAGCAGTACAAAGACAAATATTTGGCAAAGCACAATGCAGGTATGAAAAAAAAATGCAAGTATCTTTAAAAGGTTAAATTTTTTACAAGCTAAACCTTGCCATTAATTGTTCAGCTGGCACTGTTATATAAACCTAATGAGCTACTTAGGAAAATATAAGTAAAATTCTAATTATGCCAGCATTACTCTGCTTGTTCTTGGCTATTTAAACATACAGCTTAATCGGTGAGAGGCAAGCTGCAACAAAATAAATGCATCATAATATATCCTAATATAGGCTTACATTGTTTTCTGTTTTATACTTAAAGGAGCACTAGAAACAAACAGGATATGAATTTTGCGATCTATATAACTGTACTGTGCTCTACAGAAGGCTTTTCAGTAGCATCCTTGTTAATATGTGTTTATAGTTATAGACTATATATGTGAGAACATCATGAAAGGGCATTTTTGTTGAAGCGTTACAGCCGGAAGTGGAATAAGAGCCATTGCGTAGCCAGTCTGTTATTTACAGTTACCGAATAGAACAAACTGTGGAAGTTGATCCTCCTTGCAGTGATTTCTGCCTGAATCCTAAGTTTTGGTTTTCTATTTAGACTGCTGAAAAATTGAATTGTTTTAGAAAATTTTGAAAGTAGAAGTGTAGAGTAAGAGATCCTTGCTGAGCAAAATTCATTAGTTTTAGTAGTAAAGAAGGAAGACCCCTTTGTTCATGAGCGGAATTTAGTTCTTTTCTTCTTTTTAATATAAAATACTCGATGTGTTGAAACTGTTTCTATTGCTTTTGCATAGATATCACATACTGTGACGATAAATATGTTGTTGTGGTCTCTTGGGAGACTTGCAGAGACTTTTATTAGAATTTAAAAGATATACCTGTCCAAACAGTGTAATGAAAGTGTTTTATATATTGCATTAATTTCTGGGGTTTTTTCAGTTGCATTCTTGAGTGCACCAGTTAAACAATATAAATCTTTATTTTCACATTTCTTCTTACCTGTACAATCTGTGTAAAGTATCAGAGCTCATAATTTATCAGTACTACAGAATTTATGTTTACTTAAAAGTCATTCGAAAATAAAATCTAATAAAGTCAAAGAACAGTAATTGTCATTTATACTCCTTAATTCACCGTCACATTTAAGATGATCACAGTTAAATACAAAATTACTCGTTACCCTGAAAACGCTTACATGTAGAGATTGAAAGCTTTAACTTGTTTCCTTCCTTTTGCTGGTTTAACATTCTGGTTGTTTTAATGTTTCGACTTCATTGCAGTAGCACTGAACCATGTTTTACTAATGATGACCTTAACAAAAACTGTTGAGAATAAACTGGATTTTATGACCTAAAGTCTCTGACAACACTGGTTTTAAAGTATTATCAATTGGTCTCAGCATACACTCCCACAGCATTGCTGCTCCCTTCAGTTGTGCCAGTGTAACTTTGCGTGGCCATGCTGTTAACTGGATTAACTGAAGAGCAATCCAACAAAACACACTGATTCTTTTTCTTTAGGGCAGTTACATTTTTTAATACAGTTCACAGTGCAACTACATAGTTAATAATGTCAGTGTGACTAAGCACAGCATGCTACAAAGGAATAATCAAAGGAAAGAGGATGGCCAGGGAAGGAGAAGGAGCAGGCAGTACTTTAGGAGCAAAACTAGCTCAAAGACTTTGTATCAATTAAATCCCTGAAAGGAAGGTAATCCAGACTTTCTTATCTTGATTTAGGGGGACGTTTTGAAGAAGGTTGACAGCACTTTGAGTCGCATGGTTTGCCTGCCTTAGTGCTTGCCACCATCAGTGCTGTTCGTCACTTTACAGTGTTTGCCAAAAATTAGAAACATGAACATTAAAGATTATCAAAATGACCATAAAAGAAACTGTTCTTTTCAGAATACCATCTGACACTTCCCCTTCCCCCTGAGAAGTCAAAAAGTTAATGAAAACACAGATTGGAATCAAGATTTCTCTTAGAAATGTTCATTGATCTTAGTGTCCTTGAGGTATTAAAGGTAATACCACTAATATTCCGGGGAATGATGCCAAATGTAGCATATAAAGAGATTCACCGAAATGCTATGGTGCTCACATGAGTTTGTTAAGTTTAACTAAGGTGGTACTGAATTTACCTTCTCTGAACTACTCTCTCACGTCTGGTATTGTTAGTCACAAATATGGCAACACTGGCTTTTGCAAGCTTTCAGTGCATCTGTCTCAGAATAAAAAACAGATCTTTTCTTCTGTTGGATCCAAAATAAGTATAAGTAATTTGGAACTGAGAATTCTAATCCAGATGTCAAAATGTTGCTCTCACAAGAAAGTAGAATGTATTTCTCTATATCTTAGTATAAAATTCAATAAATCATTTAAAAGTATGTAATCTATTGGGACTTCCCTGTTACTTTTGTCTTAGAGATGAGACTGAACTGGGGTGCTGAGAAATGACCTAGTAAAATACTCCATAGTCAACTGAGATTTGTGTGGCTAGCTAATGATTTGAGAGCCAAGATTTTGCTGTGATATATTGGGATATTACTGGAACTAGAAATGAAATTATTCTGCAAATCAGGCATAGTTTGTGTGTAAAGAGGAGAATATTTCAGGTGCTTTTTATAATTAAAAGCAAATATGTTCTCCTTTACAAGAAAAATATCATCCCGTTTTTTCTTTCCTCCAAACTTGATACTAGAGTATTGTGTCCTTCAAGAGACAATTTCATGATCATACATCTTATCATTGTAAAGTTGGTTTTAGACCAAAGCCCACAGAAAAAATTAAATATTTTTCATTATTAGGTTCACTGACGTTTTTATAAATGCTCTAGAGATATACTGCAGTGATATCTAGATATATTTTTTTATTTATTTTACTGAAATGTTATTGCAGGACGTCATAAAAGAACACTCTTTAGAACATACTAGAACTATGCTTCATATTATGCATAATGTAGAAAATTGCCAAGCTTTTATAAAATATGTTTATCATTTCTTAATGTGATTTATTTGCCTTGTGTTTAGACTATTGCATGGTAAAGTTTATTTTGTGCATATACTTTTTATTTTACTAATATATTACGAGCCATATCTCAATGACCCCTGTACATTTTTCATGCTGTCTTACTCCCAATGGCCTCTGTGCATGTAAGTAACCTGTCAAGTGACAATGCCTCTTTATTTGCTTCTTACTGTTTCCTTTCAAGAACTCCTTTTCTTTATTAGCTAGTAACACAGAAGCATTAAAGTTCAGTCTTTAAATGTGCCCTGTATTCCTCCTATCTTGTGTATATTAAAAAATTAACCATTTTTCATTTGAAAACCCTACAATCATTAGTTAACTCCATGTAGACTGAGACACATCTTCTCCGTGCTGCTAGTTTGTGGTGAAGGCATTAATATGTATCATTTCTGTTGTTTGTTCCTGTTGTTTGTATCTAACATAATGTGGTTTTGTTCAAGAACAAAATAAAGGATTGATTTTTTTTTCATTATTTTTTAATGGGAAAAGATACTTGCAGGCCTAGATGGTTAGAATGGTAAAACTGTTTAACGTGTTGTAGATCTTTAGCCCTTTCTAATATGAAATGAATTATTAATTAGTTTAAATAGTGTGAAGGTGCAAAAAAGACAGTAGTAAGAATTCCATGTTTGTAGGTTTGCGAAATGGAAGAAAAATATGACTAAATTCTTGCTTGTAATATTTGGGGAAAGGTTGAAAGAGATTCTTGTTTAGAATTAAATTCAAATTGCTTCAAATGGACTAGGAAGTTTTCATACCTCTATCTTTTCAAGGTCTTAAATAGTTGAGTATGTCAATTGACTAATTTGTAGTTTGACCAAATTGAAGTAGTTGTATTTTTTCTCTAGGGTAAAAAGACTGCTGTTGAATTGAAAAATCTGCCCTATAAAAAGAAATACATTAAGTTAAATCCTTTGCTGCTTTAACTGGGACTTTAGTACAAAAGCATGTGCTTTCTGGTAGGCTCCACAGTCTTAATGATGATCTTGGTGGCTGGGGACTTCCGGAGCAAGCAAACTACAGCTCCTGCCACTGCCTACTTTCCTAAGGGGTTTTGGATAGGGGGAGAGGGAGAGGGATATATCCAGACTCATCCTAAAAGATGGATGGGGTATAGTTCAGGTGAATACACCAGCTTAGGACTTGGAAACACTCAAAGAATCCCATACTTTAGATGCAGTCTCTCCTCCCTTCTTTTTATAGCACGCATAAATACAGAACTGAAAACTCGTTTGTTATTCTGCTCACAATTGCTGATTTGTGTAATCTTTATAAATATAATTAACTGCCTCCTGGCTTCTTCTTTCATTAGAGTTCTGCAAGAATTACCACAGATGATGTGTTATTGGGCACAGGAGCAATAAGCTGTTTTTAATGAACAAAACTTGATTTGTCGATCATTACATACCTTGGCAATTGACAGTAGATTGATAGGCATGATGGAATTCATCCAATTTCAACTGCAGCTGAAATTATTTCTGAAATAATACTTTTACAATTTTTCCCTAAATACGGTGGAGGTTCTTTTATGTAATGCCATCACTTTTCGTTAGAATTCGTCATTCTGTCACAAGTTTTAAAAGCATGTCAATTTAACTAGCACATGTGTTTAAAGAGAACTCTAATTACAATTAATACAGTGGTAGCTTTGAAGAACATATACCACAAAGTATTAACACTCTTCTCTATACAATTCTCATAGATCTTGTTAAAACATGATTATGAAAGTATCCCTATCTTTAGTGTAAATAGATGTTCTCATATTGTATTCATGTTGGTCACTGTCTACAGATTTTTCTTTAGTATTGCTATTTCTTAGGAATGCAAACGTGAATGGCATGCCATTTTAGCTAATTTTTGTGGTCTGCTGAACACTGCATGAAAGGACATGCAAACTTTCCTGAGCATTTCAGTAGCTTTGTTATTGCTTTTTAACAGTTTTTTAAATGAATACTTGTTAAAATTGCATAATGAAATGGTTTTATTTTCCATAACATATTACTTTGTATTGTAAATGTAAAACTTGCTAAAATTATAATTTGTAGCACAATTAATTATCACCCTTAATATGCCTTTTTTTCTTATCCCTGTGGGGGTTTCTTTTGTGTTTTAGTGTTTGATCAATTAGATCTCGTCACGTATGAAGAAGTAGTAAAACTGCCAGCATTCAAAAGGAAAACACTAGTCTTACTAGGTAATTTTGAGTTATTAATCTGAACATAACAGCATAGTTTTGAACCCCTTCTGGTGGAAAATTTATAATTCATTTTTGTGTTGTGGATTAGGTGCACATGGTGTTGGAAGAAGACACATAAAAAACACACTCATCACAAAACACCCGGACAGATTTGCTTACCCCATTCCTCGTAAGTAGCAATGTTCAATGTAGTGCAGAATTGCTTGTAGCATCCTTGACAATATACCCATTGTAGTACTATATGTGTTCAGTTCTGCTGAGACGAATCCTGTCTTAAAGGTGGGAACTGTGTTAGGACTGGGTATATTTCTTCTTTTGTTTTTTCAGAGGGAGGGGTAGTAAGTAACACCATTTTTACATGGAATGTTTCCTAGCATTCACAAAACTTCTTGTTAAGCATACTTCTCTCTACCCCAAATGTTTGTTAATTCAGAATGAAGGCTAAAACATTTTTCATTTTTCTCTGCTAATCTTGCATTTACAGTTCAGCTAAGACTGGAACAGCCATGACGTTGAAAACTGTATATAATTCCCATGAGAAGAAGTATAAACTGGATTTAGAGGAAAACTTTAATGTGTACCTTATCTCAATGTTTTAAATTACTTTTCACAGCCTAGCCTTGAGGACTGGTATTATACTAAAATAACTTCAAGTTTCCAGAGACGACAATAAGAAAAAGAAAAAACGCAATTAACTTCACTGCTTAGAAGTGGGTTGTTACAAAGAGCACAGGGGTGTTTTCCCTTCATGACAATCTCTACCAATACCATGCACGAATTGCATATCCTACTACATGATCACTTGGAGATGCACCCTTTTTCCTCAAGCTAGGCATTCTGAAACAAGAGCATCCAGCTAAATCTGTCCACTCTATTTCAGGCTGATTTCAGAAGCACCATGCATGGCTCAGAAGTGACACTGATGACCATTATGCATTAATTTAATTTTCTTTATACCTTGCCAGTGCTTTACTTTAAAATTGCACTTAGGTGTTTTTCTACCTATAAGGCTTTTGTTGTTGCTAAAAAGTATTACTTTTAAGAACTTATCTGTAAACCTATTTGGAAGGGGAAAAGGATTAGTTTGCTGCTGATTTAAGTTCCCCAGGCTTGCTCGCTAAGGAGTTAGACAAAGACCAGTGCCAGCAGAAGGAAAACAGAAAGACCTAGCCCTTTTGAAAGCATGAACCATTAGACCACTCCAGCAGCAATGTGAAACTGCACTGTTTGTCACACTGCTGTTTATATCTCGACACTAAAATCCTGGATTAGACACTTTAAAAGTGCAGTGCCAGGAGTATGTGATGTACATTGTACCTATGTTATTCAATACAGACAAGACTATATAGGGGGAAGGGAGTAGTAACCCAGCAAATATGTTCTCCATTACAGAGAACTTAAAACAGTAATAAATGCTTTACAGCATGCTTTTCACCCAGTCTCTCTCAAGTACTAACTGTACTGCTGTGGGGAGGTAGAAGCTGAGCTAGTTATTTTATCTTCAAATGCCTATTAAAATGGACTCACCTATACCGTGACAAGCATGCCTTAGATTGCATCATCATCATCATCACCTGACCTCCAGCCCCACTCCAGAAGAGCAATCCTGCATTAGGTTCCTGCTCTGTGGAAGCACTGAAATTGCTTCACTGATTATGTAAGAAGACTAAAGAGACTAGACTGCAAATCAGGATGAAATTCAGGTGTTTAAGCATCAGTATGATGTTTAGATGCCTGTTTTAGACATCACCTGACCTCCAGCCCCACTCCAGAAGAGCAATGGTCTCCTTTAACGCCTGTGTTATATCTAATAGTCCTATGTGGGTGTTTCAGATCTAAGGCATTAAGGGCAGTTAAAATAGCACTTTATGCTGGTGTTTAGAGACCCAAATTACTTCCTTATGTTAGTGATATAAATAGATCATACAAAATATATCACATACACTTTAAGTATTATGGGAACCTGATCTGTCTTTCAGCTGACTCTAGGTAACTGAATTTATTCTTTCCAACTCTGAGGGATGGATTTTACTGCATTTTCTGCATTCTTTTACAAAACCGTGGTAGGAATAGGTAGCTTCTGAGATAGGCCTTAAGTTGGGTGTGGAGTTTTGGGGAATGCTTTATGAAGAAATTATCTACTTACTGAAAACCTGATCGTAAAGGTCATGGCACACACAATGGTACTTAATTAAAAGGATTAGTAGGCCATACATCTCTTACCACATACGTCTGCAGAAGCAATATATTTGAAAAGTATGTTATTGCTAAGTAGCTTTCATCTTTCTTGACCACAAGTAAGCAGGCGCTCACCCACTTTTCAGACTTATACTTTCACACTCAGAAGAAGAAAACCTCATAAGAATTTAAGTAAAAAAATGAAAATACAGAAATGCTTTTACAAAAGAAGAGGATTTGGGAGAAATGTAAGAGTATGTAAATTCAGTAGACCTAGGGCAGCAGTGAGTAGTATAGTGATATTATATGGTTTATATAATCCATTGTTCTTGAATTCCTTAAAATAATAACTATGATCTATAATATTTCTATAGAACTTTTCATCTTTAAAATATGCTAATTAATCCTCAGAACACTGCTAATTAAACCTCAGAACAGTAGTAGGTATAGTTAAAAATAGAAGATGAATTCAATTTTTGGATACCTTGTTTGAAATTATGATAGGGTTGTTGGAAGGTACGGGATTAGATTGGGAAGAGATGTGGTGTTTCAGATATGTCACCAACATAAATGTGATAGTGTAAAAATATAAGAGTAAATCAGTATGAGGGAATATTAGAAGAAAGATAACCGTGCCTGTGGGAAAAGAGGAGCAGATGACCTACAGAATCACAGAATGGTTGAGATCCTTACCTCTGGAGGTCATCTGGTCCAATCCCCCTGCTCAAGCAGGGCCACCTAGAGCCAGTTGCCAAGGACCATGTCCAGGTGGCTTCTGAATATCTCCAAGGATGGAGACTCCACCACCTCTCTGGGCAACCTGTGCCAGTGCTTGGTCACCTTCACAGTGAAAAAGTGTTTCCTTATATTCAGATGGAAGCTCCCATGTTTCAGCGTGTGCCCATTACCTCCTGTCCTGTCATTGAGCACCACTGAAAAGAGACTGGCTCCATCTTCTTTACACCTTCACTTTAGATATTTGTACTCATTGATGAGATCCCCCCTGAGCCTTGTCTTCTCCAGGCTGAACAGTCCCAGCTCTCTCAGCCTTTCCTCACAGGAGAGATGCTCCAGTCACTTAGTGCCCCTTCACTGGACTTTCTCCAGTATGTCCATGTCTCTCCTGTACTGGGGAGCCCAGAACTGGACCCCAGCACTCAGGTTTGGCCTCAGCAGTGCTGAGTAGAGGGGAAGAATCACCTCCCTCCAACTGCTACCAATACTTTGTCTAATGCAGCCCAGGATACATTTAGCCCTTCTTTGCCACAGGGGCACACTGCTGGCTCATGTTCAACTGAGTGTCTACCAGGACCCCCCACAGGGCCTTTTCTGGAGAGCTGCTTTCCAACTGATCAGCCCCCAGCACGTACTGGTGCATGGGGTTGTTCCTCCCCAGGTGCAGGACTTCACATTTCCCCTTGTTGAACTTCATGAGGTTCCTGTCAACCTCTTTCTCCAGCTTGTCAAGGTCCCTCTGGATGGCAGCACGACCCTCTGGTGTATCAGTCACTCCTCCCAGTTTTGTATCATTGGCATCCTTGCTGAGGGTACACTCCACCCCATCATCCAGATCATTAATGAAGATGTTGAACAGGATTGGGCCCAATACCAGCCCCTGGGGTAAAATGGAGATGTTAATTGAATTGTTTAGAAACTATTAAAAACTGCGAGATCTGGCCTTTGTTTGCTGTTGAAAGCAGCTGATAGAGTCTTATAGTCTTGACCAGGTAAAGGTTATTTATGACCTTCTGTTCTTCCTCTGTTACCTTTTGATTTTTACCTTTCCACATCCCTTCATCTCCTGCTTTTCCCAACACGCATCCCCCAGACTCCTGCTTTTCCCAGCTCCTGTCATTCTGCCTACCCCAAGCTCATGCTTCATTGTTCTGTATGTGATTTGACAGGTCATCATTCAGTGAATAAGTATTGATAAACCAAACAAAAAGCCATATATAAGCTTAATATTGCTTTTGTACTAAAAATATTTCGTATTTTCAGACACAACCCGACCTCCAAAGAAAGATGAAGAAAATGGGAAAAATTACTACTTTGTATCACATGACCAAATGATGCAGGATATATCAAACAATGAATATTTGGAATATGGCAGCCACGAGGATGCAATGTATGGGACAAAACTGGAAACAATACGGAAGATCCATGAGCAGGGACTAATTGCAATACTTGATGTAGAACCTCAGGTAACTAATTAGAAGTATTTGAAGATGGGACTGATCACAAATCCTTCAACCTTATTTTATCGAGATGTATTTATTTTTATTGATTGCACACTAGATAAGTAATGCATACAGTAATGTGGAACAAAAGTCCCTGGAACACCAAGGTATCAATCTGTGAAGTAGAATTCTGGTATTCATCTGGTTAGAAGAACATACAGCAGAAACAAATTCATAGTTTAGCTTGGTATGCAACCACTATAGCTTGAAAAGCTACTTACCATGTAACGTTTTAATATATTAGTCTCATGTCCAGTGAAATTTATCAAAACAAGTGATTGTCATTGCCTGCCAGGAGTAATGTTTCGGTATTTTCAAAAATTTCTCTTTGATGCTGTATTAGAGGGTAATAGTGTTATCTATTTAAATTTGCTGCCTTCTTTCTTCTTTGTGAATGGATTCAAGAAGTTAAAATTCTTTAAGAATTTCATAACAGAAATAAGATACCTGACTAAATTATTGAGGACAGTTCACATAGTATGCTGGTGTGGTGCTGTTCTGAAAAATAAAATCCCACACGTAACAGTATTCAGGGAGAGCAGCATTTATACTTAGTTCAAATGGAGCAGCTGTTAAAAGCAAACTCTCTCGATAAACCTTTTCAACTTGCATTATTCAGAAGCCTTGCACTTCTCAGAAGCCATTTGAATCTCTGTTAGAATATATTTACATTTGGTAACAGCCACCTTTGCTACACTTCCTCCAGCATGTGTCCAGCAAGCCTCTTTCTTAGCCAGCTTCCTCATGCATCCGCCTCAGCTCATTAAGGCCAGCCTGCCTGTGGACTTATTCCTAGTTATCTTACACCACTTGCCTGTTTTCCCTTGGGTACTCTTAGTTATGTGAGTTTTCTTGACTTTCACATCTGGAGTTTTATCTCTTGTTTAGAGGAGCTTGGCATAGATGATATATATAGGTGGGTTTCAAGCAGCAGAGATGAAAACCTCTTTAGCTTGGGAAAAGGATGGTTGGGGTTTTTGGTTGGGTTTTTGTTTGTTTGCTTTTTAAAGTTTGGAGAAGACAGGAAGTGGAAGGAGCAAAAAAAGACTGACCTTTAGTAGTCTTACTTTATCTTGTCCATCCGTTTGAGTTCACCTGAGATATGTTTACTTGCTGTCCTGCACTCCGGTCTAGCTTGGATCTGTACCAGTTTCACTTATGGCAGCTCTGTGTGTCACTCAGTAAATTATGACTAAGTCAACTTTTTAATGAGAACTCTTCTTTTGCATAGATTTGGTTCAGGGGATTGGTGCTGCATTTACTGCATTAGTGCTATGCTCACTTTTTAAAAACTTCACTATGCTTACTTTTAAAACTTCGAACTTCTCACATCACATTCTCATTTGTTTCAGAAAATAATGACAAAAAGTCTTGGCAGGTAGAAAAAGTCAGACAAAAAATTATATTCTAATCAAGATTTATTCTAAAATACAGTTGGCTCTTTTCCCTATTTATGGCATGACTGAATTTTTTTACCTGGTGTTAATCATTCAGTTTAAATGCAAACAGAATTCTGCAGTCTTTGAGACTGTATGGGAAGAGCCTCTCTGAAAATGCTAAAGCTTTCATTGCCTTGAAAACTCACTTTAATTAAGGATAAATATATAGTTTGACCACCAAGAATGTAAAATAATGCAAAAAGTTAAGTGTCTGTATTACTAAGGTCTTGACTCCAGATCAGTTAAAAACAAATACCAGCGTTGGTAAATCATAATTTTGTATCTTTTGCTTGTGTGACTAAACTTATTTCACATTGATTGCTGGGGGATTCTTCTAAAGTATCTGATTTTTTTTCACCTAGGCATTGAAGGTCCTGAGAACTGCAGAGTTTGCTCCTTTTGTTGTTTTTATTGCTGCACCTACGATTACCCCAGGCATTAATGAGGTATGGCATGTTGCACTCTAATGTCCTATCAGAGACAAAATTAAGGATGGCATTCAAATATGCAGATAAGACTCTTTAATTGTTTCCTTGTCTGTAAATGGAGAGGCAGAAAGACAATTGTATGGCAGCATTATTAAGTTGATTGAGGGGTATTTATTGTTTATTAACTGATTTTTCTAATTCAAAATATGACCTTCAAGTTGAAGGATCCACATGATGTATTCTAAAAATACATATTCTTTTATTTCATTCCCTGCCCTAGCTCAAAGATCCATTTCCAAATCCTTGACAAATCATTAGCACAAATTACTCAATTCTGAGTTGCAGTGCTAGCACTAGATTACAGCTGGCCTGAACTGAAGAAATGGGTGTGCGTGACTGTGCTGTCATCCCACCTCTATCTTTTAGTACAGCAAATATATATCAGAAATAGGCTTATTTATTTCAAAGACTGTTCTCTAAGAATTGGAAGCTTTGACCAAAGGTGTAATTGCTTGTGGAATAATGTTAAGTATTCATGGAGGCCCATATCCTGAATTTCCTACTTAGTTTTTGTAGAGTATCTGCTCTGCAGATTGCTACTGATTTCAAAGATGATATCAAGCAATTCTGGATTTAGCTCGCAACATGGCAAACAGTATTTATACAAACACTTTAACTGCTCAGCCTTTTATAAACCGTGATATTAAGGTATTTAATTAACTGGATTTGACCATGAATCTATTCCAAATCTCCTAGATGTCTCCTTGATCACGCAAAAATAAAGTCAGAAGCCATGTCTCTACAGCCTGTTTCTATAGAAATGTAATTACAATATCATAAGTATGAAACTATGACATCACTGCAGAGGCTTGCGGGAAAATAAGGAACAAGACAAACATATTTAAATGCAAATACCCTGAATGATTGTTAAAATAGCAAGTAGAGAGTGAAAATTATTGGCCTCGAGCTGCAATTTTATTGGCAGCTGAGGCATTCTACTAGTTCGCTGTTGCTGAAGGGAGTGATTCTCTCTAACTTGCTTCTGGGACATATACTGCCAGTCTGCACTGGCTGTGGCGCTTACCAGATCCTTTAGTGAGCCACTTTAGCTCTAAATTGGATTTTTTTCAGTTTTCAAGCAGCTCACAAAGGCTCTGACAAGCACCAATGCCTTGAAAGCATATAGCCACTGCAAAGTAGTGAAAGCATATAGCCACGAAGAGAGATGGGAGGGGGAAGAAGGATCTTTTAACTTGCACAGCAGTAAGTTATGTCATTTCACTGTGGCGTATGGATCCGTACGCTAACTGCTAAATGTCACGAGTGTACAGACGAAGATCTCTCAGAACATCACAATTTGCAATGTTCATGAAGTGACAGTTTGTCTAACTGCTGGTGTTGGTGTGTGCTGTAAATTGGTATGATCTTGAGAAAATACTAAAACTTTGTATTCTACACTGAATTTGCTTTTGTGCAAGCAAATGGCATGGCATCACTTAAAAATAGCTAGAATCGTTCTTAGGATGTGTCAGGCAAGCATTGTGCTTACAGCAGCGCTCAGGCAGCCAGGTACCCTGTGGAATGATGTAATTGCCTGGGTTTGTTGCCTCCATACCTGTGTCTCAGCTCCCAAATAGTCTTCCTTGGCCTCACTCATCTGCCAGTGGTACTTAACTTTTAATCTTCCAGCTGTAGGATATAATACAGAGACATTTGGGACAGTTCATACGGGGGAGAAAACGTTTTGCTTAGTACACTGGGAAGAGGACAGAAATGTACCTTTTATAGTAGTGGTGGGGAAATATTTGTTCATGCCAAAGAAATATTAGTAGAAGTAAAGTATTATGTTTAAATATTTGCATTCGTGCTGTAAGACTGTGTCTTTATTTTAAGTTCTTGTGACTGAAGTCTCTGTGCACACAGGGTTTCACTCAGGCACATGAATTGCTGAACTGAGGCCACACTTAAAAAGCATGCTAATTTATGAGTCAGTTAAACTTAAGGAAAGGGAGGAGCAGGAAACGGTAATAGCAACAGACCTTACCCGAATACAGGATCCTATTTTCCAAGGTTTACTGGGCTGCATGAAGGGAGATATGCAAATTGTGTCCGTGTGTTAGCAGCCTGCAAGGCAGCAAAACAAGGGTGGAGAGTGTGTGTTTCATATTTCCCATTCATGCTTTCTTTTCAAAGGTTCATTTGCATAGTGAGTATCCCTTTCTGTTTATCCTCTTATCCTGCTTTGTTTATTTCACTTACGCTTTTTGAGAATAGTTCTGTAAATGACTGTCCTTTTTTCCCCCCTTATGTTTTCTTAAATTTCATCTTTGCTTTTCTTTTCATTTTCCTGCACTCGTACTAATTGTACATAGCTGCCAAAATGGTGCAGAAAATTGCCTGTAAGTACCAGCTAGGGGCTGACAAGGTAGTCCTGGTTATTTCAGTAGTTTTAGAATGTAGATATGCTTGTTCCCATTCAACGTTACTTTTGCCATTGGAATAAAAATTTAATGTAATAATGACTTCAGATATCTGCGCTAAAATTATCTGCTAGTAAAAAGAAACTAGAGAGTAAAATTTCTACTCTTACAGCTATACATCTGAACTTTGTGGTAAAATCAGTGCAGAGACCTGATCTTAAAAGTATCTCTCTTGAGACACTTTAGGCTATCATAGACCACACAAAATAGCTCAGTAATCAAGGATCACACAGCAAGAGGTAGGAGGCAAAATATTGTACTTTCCAACTGAATATAGCAGTGCACCACGAGCAATTCTGCAAAGCACAAAACCAGTTTAAATCATAAAGGAAATCTCCCAGAGTGTATCCACCTGTCTAATCACAAAGGAGACTTAAATCAGATTATTGCTGTGCTAAAACAGAAAGAGGAGAGGGCGTATCAGGAAACACTGGAGTAGCTCCTCTTTCCTCCAGCTGTTTTCTACCTCCCATTGCCCAGACAACAGCAAAGAGGAGTTGACAGGCTCCACTTTTTTGATCTAAATCTTTATTGAGCCATGTGTAAATCTTTACTGAGCCAAATTCTTCTGAACTTTCGCTATGCTTCCTCCCTTCCTACAGCCAAAGTCTAAAAGGAATTTTTCTTAAGAAGTTTGCAGTCCACCAGCTGTTTAAATTGAGGAGAGTTTCTTTCTGTTGGAGCAGAATTGGCAAAGGCCTGATGGTGTGTTTATACATTGTTCACAGCCTTAGAAGGGAATATTAGTAATTTGTTAGGCTGTGCTTTGACTGTCACAAGCAGCAACTATTGTCCTATGAACTTGAAGGCCAAAAAAACCCAGCCCTCACAAACTGAAGATATCACTGGTGGCCATTATGCACGTGGGAGAGATTTTGTGGATAAAAGCCATGTTTCTCTTCTTTCTGTCCCAGCTGTGGTGGAGAAGGAGAGAAGATTAGGAAAGTGAACTGAATTCTAGTGATAGGAAAGAAAAGTGTGTTCCAATAATGGACACACTGCAGCTAGACCCACATAAAATGGGCCTGTTGCATGAGAGCTGGGGGAAGAAGAAAAGACAGATGTTCTACTCCCAAATGTGAAATTACTGAAGTTGTGGCCATTCATTTGTCTGTCTGCAGCTAGCTGGACATTTTGATAAGTATCTTCTTTCTTGACACTATTGAGAGCACAACTGCTGGAAAATATTCTTCTTGGAGAATAATCTGGGATGTTCACTATTCAAAATCGAATTAAGAAATTTTAGAGAAATTGAGAGGAACTTACTACAGCAAAAATTTTGAGGAAGTGTTAGCTTCAAAGATTAATTTTGGCATTTAAGACTTACAGACACAGAGGAAACACTTAGCCAAGTCTGCCATGGTTTTGAATGTACAAATAGATACTCTATCTCAAACACAGGTGAAATTTGGTCCCAGAATAAAACAAAAATCAAGAACTGTAATCGCTTTTCTTTTTGCAGGACTTGAGAAAGTTTGAACCTATTTGAAAACTGCTGCAATGGCCTGTCCCAAACTTACTACTGCCCCTAAAAGTATATGAAAGAAGTAATGTTTTACATTTCCAACAGGCTAGGAAATTTAAATATTCCAAAATACAACCACTTTATTCCCAGTAAAGTTGGATCTAGGAGAAGCTAAGTCAGAAAAATATTAGAATTTAATGATTTTTTTGAAATCTTAGTTTTGTGACCTCTATGTGTGCAAGGTAAATATTAGTATTCATTCTTCTCTGCGTACCAGTTGTTGTTCTTAAGATGAGATAGTTGTACGTTTTTCAGATTTTTATTGTCAGTCACAGTAAGATAGATGCTTTAGTGAGAAAAGTTCGTTCTCATACTTGTAGGTAAAGATGACGCTGATGGGAAATCTGAATAGCAGTTAAAAAGCTACATATGACTTAACAATTCTAAGGCTCCATGGGGTTTTTTCAGGTACTGTTAGCCTTGTGCCATGAGATTAAAACCCTTTTAAAGGTGCAATATGATTTTGCTAAGACTGGCTTTAAATATAAAATTAATCTTAGCTAGATATGTTTAAAGCACTGAAAATATTCTGCTTGACAAGTATGAATTTTTTTTTTCCTTTGTAGGTTAATTTAAGCAGAGAAGTTTAAATCCTCTGCTGATACAAATTCATGTCTCTCTTGGAATCTATGAGAAGTTGGCAGTTTACCTAACTAGGTTTTTGGCTTAAAGACACTGGGCCATATGAAATGTTCCACAAAAATATTTAATATTAGTATTGACCCATATTGTCCAATTTGTTAATAGCATAAATTGAATTTGCATGCACTGGTATTTTCTACGGAAGTTCCAGGCATCGCTGGCAATGCATAATGGTCCATACAAGGAGCATCCTTTGTACAGAAGCGCATGTGAGAAGTATTTGTCTGACTTTGAATGAAATTTGTAGTGGTTACCAAGTGAAGGTGACATCCCCCCCTCGTTTGAGGCTGCAGCTTCAGGAGAGAAGCAGAACTGTAACTTTGGTACAGAACTTCTCCTCCAGAAGTGGCTGGTTTCGTAGCTACAGGGAAGGAGAACTGTCTCAGTGCAGGTTGTTCCCTTCAGAGGACCTGAAAGCCGCTGTTCCACAGCTACTTGCCACTGTAATTACAAATACTTGGAAGTTTAAACAGAAAAAAGGGGAGGGGGGAGTCTCTTATTAGCTGGATAAAATTCTGTTCCCAGAATAATTTCTTGTGAAACCAGCTATAGGCACCGCGTCTGTACTTCCTGCAGCCTAGAACTCGGTTATAATAAAGCATGTCCCATTGATTCATCGAGTAGGGTGACCCTATAGATACTACAGAGCAGCAGGAGTCTATACTGTTCATATGTAATTTTGCCCCATATCCACCCCAAACCTGTGGGGCGGGAAGGACTTGATTACTTTCCTGCGGCTATTTCAAGGTTCCTGAAAGCAGCAAATGATTTTTTTTTCTTTTTTAATTTCTAAGGGAATTTGCAGGAAGATAATTCAAACTTATAATTGCTGCAGAGCCCTAGAAAGAAGCCTTTCGCAATCCCGCTCTCTCAGAAAGGCAGACCTCGCTAACAAAGCCTGTCACTGTAGCGCTGCTGGCTGCTGGCCCACAAAAGTAGGCCATCCCACAAAGTAGGATGCGCTTGTTCTGTAAGGACGTTGACACAAAGCCACGGAGAGCACCAGTCTGCTGTCGCTGGCCCTTCTTGAGCGCAGGCTGTGTGGTTCGTCTTCAGGATCTCCCACTAAGAGATGCTGGAAATGGCATGCTCTGAAATAGGAACCGCAGGGTAGCGCGGAGTGAGAACTTCCTTATCAGTAAATGATTATTAAAGGAAGTAGACCCAGAAGACTGACGTTGAACAGAAAACATTACCAAAACCGGGAACAGCCGATACCTGACAATATACCCTCTCCTGTTTCTCGTGTTCTTACCTGAACGTAGGCCCAATAGCTCGTATTTGTGCACTTTGTACGTTTTAGTCGTATATGGTCTCCATTGCTCATGTCTGTGCTGCTTTTCTAAGCTTCCATCCTCTGCCTTGCTTTTTTAACGCTAGAATTGTGTTTTGTCTCAAGTAATGTCAATAACTGAGTGCTGTTTGAATGTCAGCTTCAAGAGAGAAATTGTGCCATTTCTCCCGTGTGATTTCCATAGATTTAGGTGGGGGATCTCAACCACCTAGGCCTCCCTGGGGCTTTTTTGCCCGTTTCCGTCTCTGTAAGCAACAGTTAGAAAGCTGTTGTAGAAGAGTACGAAAGGATCCAACTTTTCTCTCTCCCATTTTCTTTTCTGACCGCCGAACAGGATGAATCTCTTCAGCGCCTGCAGAAGGAGTCTGAAATCTTACAGAGAACATATGCACACTACTTTGACCTAACAATTATCAACAATGAAATTGATGAAACTATCAGGCACCTGGAGGAAGCCATCGAGCTTGTGTGTACAGCCTCACAGTGGGTCCCGGTCTCCTGGGTCTACTAGACCGGTCACGAGAGAATTGAAAAAAAAAAATCTGTCATTACTGGGAACCACCTCATACATGGAAAACCTCTTCGTTATTGACCTTTTGTCAACAGGTCTTGGCCCCTAGAGACTACCTAGATGTAGTGTGACCTAAAATATAATTATTGTCATGTCCGAATAGATAGGAGGAGGGGGAAAAAAATTAAACACTAATTTAAAGAGACAGTATCTTTTTTTAATCATTTCTCCTAAACTTTAATAAAATGTATCTTTAAATATATGTATTATTCAGTCCTTTGGAATGTTATATTTTTGGAAATCATAGCTTTTTATTTCAAGGGCCCCTAAAAACTGCACAAAATAGATGCTGCTTTCTATAATCTATTTTAATAGTAATAATAATATGATTCTGTTACCTTAACTCGGGGGTGGAACACTACATTCTTTTTAGAGTCTGATTTTATGGATTGGAATACTTTGCTTTCCTTTATTTATTTGAAGTAATTAGTCTAGTGGTTACGAAACAAATTCATAAATTTTAAAGGCCTTTTTTCTCTTTTTTTTTTTTTTCCCTAGGATAGTATTTTTAAGTACTTTTGTGTAACATCCAGGTAACGTGATACTGTCTCTTTGAAGAACTCTGTAAAACTTTTAGAAATTTGAAATTGGGTCTTGACTCTTAATGCATGTGGACAGTCGCAAGCGTTCATGCTGTTGGTGTATCTGTGTTGATAAAACCTGTAATCTACAGCAAAGTACATTCCGTTCATGGGAACACGTACCCAAGGGAATAAAGTAAAATATTATTCTGACTAAGTTGTAAACCTATGCACATCCCTTGCATTTTGGGCAACTTTATAAAAAAAAAAACTGATTTTTATTAATAATAATCATGTAGTGAAATGTGTTTGTAATTTTGTCTCAATTTAATTTGTTGTAAGGTGGGAGGGGGCAATTACTGGTTTCACCACTTCAGATCTGTGTTGTCTGAGAGTATTAACGTTTTAATTAAGTTTAAGCAAAGAAGTGCTGATTTTTAATATGTATGTAATTGTTTAAAAATGCACACATTTTAAAAGAAAATACTGTGCAATGAAGAAACCAGTTTAGGCATTGCGATAAACTGACTATTCCAAAAGACTCATCTACAACAGCCCTGTAAATTCCTTTAAAAATGGTAATTGACTCTACAGTCTGACCAATTTTTTTTATTTTAAATATACTTCCTTTTATGTGTTCAACAATTAAATGCTTTTGGGTCCTTCATTTCATCGCAGGGAGTTTCAAGAACAAGTCAGTGACTTGTGCAGTGAGAAGAGGTTTCTTCAAGTCTGTTTAGGGAAGGCCCCTATAGGGGCACAGCCTGTACTCTGTTCCAGGGGCTCTGCTCCGCCCGTACGGGCACAAGTTCAACTAGTGCAGAATTAGAGCAGAGCCAAGTCAGAAAATTTAAGCATGTGCTGACCTGGTGTTCTGTTTCCCTTCTTCATGCTCTCACTGGCACAGACGGTTTGCATTTTTTTCTGAAAATGGTTAGCAGAAGCAAGCATTGCCACCTCTTTTTAGGTGTCGGAAATACAGCGTTCCTTAAAATGATTTGTCTTCAAAGCTTGGTTGGCTGTGCTGTTGTATAGTTTGAAGTTTAGTGTTTATATTAAAATGATACGGTGTTCTCAAAGGATTTATCCTCAAAGTTGAACTATCAGCTGTAATTGATCTGTGGGCTGTTCCAGTTGTTTGGGACCACTGCACGTGTAATCAGAAAAGGTTCTCACCTTTTGGTGGAATCTTTATCGTAGGGGTAATTATCATGAAGTGCATAGGTTGCTCATTTTCTCCTGCTTGCTCCTACTGCAGGGTCGGGTGGTCAAATCTCTATTCTTGTGAAATCCTTAGGCAAAATCTAGGTCCAGCTAGGCATCCCATCCAGCCAGGTCAGGCAAGGTGTTTGTTTTGTGCAGCATTCACAGCACAGCTTGCAGCCTGCAGCACGGAAGGGAACTTGATCCGTCGCTTTACCCCGCCTGCTGAACCCCCTTATGCTACAGCTGGAATCACAGTTCTTGTGACTGTGTCCCGAAACAAGTACTGTAACCGAGTCCCTTGAGCTTGTAGTTTGTGGAGTGCTGGAAACTAACCGATGAGAAACTGTCTGTGTGGGCCTCGCATAAGCAAGCCGGCGAGTGAGAGGGAGCCTATCGGAGTAATAGGAGCTGCTCATCTGTTCTGAATTTAGCCCCTGTAAAAGGGGATAGGTGCAAACTGTGAACTATTTAGTGAGTAAGAGGTAATTTTTCAAGTAGTCCTGCCGTGTCAGTTTAGTCCTGGATGAACCTTAGCAGGTGTTCCTGTAGATCAGCTGTTGCAATGGTAGTGTTAAACACCAGCTGAGCTCATCGAAGTGACGGGTTCGTTCACTCTCAAAACTACCTCTTTTCCCAGTAAAGCACAAAGATGGGAAGACCGATTGAAAATCAAGCAGTGGAGTGTTTCTGATGTTAGAAATACAAACTACTTCTCTGGTAAGCATTGGTATCTGACTTCAGTGACACCTTCTTCATCTCAAATATTTATGACATTAAACAGGTAAAGTAATTTTGATAATTTGGGTATAGTCCACCATAAATGTTTTGACTACATGCTTTTGACTCTGTTAATGTGAATTTCTTGGAGTTTCTGTGTATCCGGCCTGTAAGGAAAGAAAACTCATAAGGCCCATGAGGGTGCTTCTGCCTTGTGTAGATGACAATAAGTAGTGATTTAATGTAACTAATACGCTTTTCTTAAGTGGAGCTACCATTCAGTTAATATTACACAGTAGAAAGACTAACTTGGAGAGCTTTGTTTCTTTTATTCTCACTGTATAGCCTTTTATCAAGAGACAAAAACTGTAAAGCACATCAGTTAGCATAGTGTCCTGCCTCCTCTTTACCACAGACTGTTTTCCTTGTAGGAACCTTCGCTAGCACAAGATTAACTTGGAACCCCCCTAGGCTTTAAGTACAGCTGAACCACGCAGCCCAGTGAGCTCTGTGAACCGCTTTCAGCACAGTCCCAGGAAGCGCAGAGCAAGCCCAGGACTCCTCAATCTGCCCGATCCATGCCTCCCCTGCCTCCTGCCCTGCCCAAACCCTTCTGATGCGTCTCTGTTATTTGTGTGGTACGTAGAGGGCAGAAGGCGGCCATAAATTCAGCTGGAAGCTTCGCTTGCATAGGGAAGACTCGTGCAGGTGCAGAGCTAATGCTATGATTCTTTTATTTTTTTTCAATCTCCAACTGGAGAAAGGTCCTCCTAGTACTGTAAATATCACTGCATAATTTAGAGCGGCTCTTGGACTTCTCTAAAGTTATGCTGAATGTGACCTCAGAAGCAGCCCTGGGATTGGGAAGAAACAAATGTTTCTGTTTGCCCCTTTTATACTTTATTTTTGTACGGGGGCTCATAGATTTGTAAAGAAAACTTGATCTTATCAGTATGCTGCCTCTCAGTCTGACTGATGCCTGTGATTTCAAGGTGTTAAGTTGGTCCAATAAATGTTCATTAACCTTTGCTTCCATTTACTTAATAAAAGTACACTAGGTTATTCAATGTCTCAGAGTGGTAAGATTATTGCATGGAAATGGTAACCTAGTTTAGACAATCCTGGCCACTGTCATGCAACCCACAGCATGCAACTGTTCAAAATCAGAGGGACATTTTTAATCTCATCACCAAAACTGACTTCTTCCGTATGTTTTAGCATTGGTTTTCTTTTTATTTGATTTGGGTCAAGAAAGATGCTGAGCCACTAGCCTCGTAAGTGAAAATATCGCTACCTACTTCAGAAACTTCATTAGCAAGGTTACTCAGTTGATTTTGAAAGGACAGCATAGAAGATGAGATGTTACAGCCTGAGCAGCATTGAACTGGAGTGTATGCTTCAAGAACTGGATACTAGAGCCGGTAGGAAAAGTTAATGCACAGACTAACTTCAGTGTTTGTTCCATTTTTATTCTTTTCTCTAAGAAAATTATTTCAGAGTGCTATTACTTAAACAAATACTTGGAAATGCTGCTAAAGCTCACGTTGTTTTTTGCAAATCTAGATTGAAATATTAGATGCAAACAGTTCTGGTCCCATTCTCTTCCGCTGCAGTTAGCTCTCAACATCTTCAATGAAGGCAGTTAGACTCAATTTCAGGCTTTAAAATACTTGGTAGAAGAGGATTTGTGAAAACTACAGGAAAAGTACATTTCTCGACTGACTTGAGTAGGAGTCATCTGTTTTTATAAGCTAAATTGATAGAGTATGAGCTAAAGCAGACACCACAAAAAGTCTGCTTTCTTTATGTAAAGCATATTCATTTTCTTAATAAGCTTGTCTCTCAGACGAGTTTCTTCACTACTTTTAATGAGCTAAGAGATACCCATAACTCTTACCAAGGAGACTGCTGCTGCACATTATGTCAAACAGTCGCATATGAATTAAAATATCTGCACAACAGGAAATATATCATAGACAAGCAGGGCAGAAGTAGCGTCTCCTGAATGATTGTGCCTTGTGTGCGTACCATAAGGATGAGAGCACAAGCTTAAGTTAGAGGAGAGTGTATTTTTTTTCTAATGCTACACAAAAAATACAAAGCCAGTTCCAACGTTTAAATGGTTACCATGGGGTTTTTTTCACTTGCTGATACACACAGTTAGTGCACCTACAGTAATTTTTACTTTCCTCCCCTTATGTGATTTTTAGCAGTCTTCTGCTCCAATCCTGTGAAAGCTGGACTGAAGCAAGTGCAGAAGCTCTTTGACTCCTTATGAGTCTCAGAGTTAAAGGCTTTTACAGCCTCTTTCCCAGACCTGTACGTTACATAAATAATTAATTCTTACCTCGGAAATATGTTTCCCGTAGCTGTAATCTCAGTTAAGATTTTAGACAGTTAGAAAGTTGATCGCTTTTCATGTAGTCTTAACCTTTCGAAGAAAAAATAAAGGGGGGGGTGGTATGTGCATGTCCATGCATTCTGCTGTATCTCTTCTTAGCAACTGCCATGGGAAGATCAGTAACAAGCAAATTAAATCTGGCCACATCTCTACTGTATGCTCCTACGATTAATGTGTAGCTTGACCCTGGTTTTGTGTTGTGGAAGATAACTGAGCTAGTAGCACATTTCACGCTGTATCTTTGAAAGAGTTCATGTTCAGTATTAGCAAAGTAATTGCAAATTTTCCCGTATCAGTAGCCATAGCTAATTTTTCTATCTGCATAAAGGAAATACCCAAGGGGAAGGGAGGAATTTGCTTGGTTTTAAGTGTAACTCATCTTGAAGCTGAAACACGAGTCCGTTTTTCTCCATTGCTGGCCGTCCAGGTGGAGCCTTCGCCTTCACTGTTTTTCACAAAACGGTCATGGTGGTGGGGCAGGTCCTGAAAATAGCAGGGATAACTTGCAGGTTGTGCTGAATGTCCCAGTTAACAAACCAGGGAATGTACCAAAAGCATGACCAGGCTTTTAAGAGAGAGACGCAGCAGAGTAGGGAGAACTCCATGGAGTCAACCCATGCCCAGATCTGCTATGGGACTAATTCATTGAACATATGAAAAGAAATTTAAATAGATGCGAAGTAGCAGAATTGTCTTATGCTTGGGGCCAGCTTTGGGTAACTGGGGGGAGGGGGAGGGGGAGCAGGTGGCATCACACTCGGAAACTTGATTTTAAGGTGCGTTTTCCTAGCAGTTGGCAAATGTGTCTTACCCCTCTGCATTACTTAGTATCCTTATTACAAAAGGTCTTTGAAGATTCGTCTCCATATTAACCAGAGGGAGACGTGGAGGAGGGAGAGATCGATGAATAGTTTTGTAGAATATTTTGTCTTAACCAACGGTAAATATTACAGGTTACAACAATGTTACAGCACATACTACTGAATGCTGAAGAATCCATCCCAGGCTTACACAGAAATTAAGTTTTTTAAACTCAGTCCTTTTTCACTAAATTCAACAATTTAGATGTCTAAGCATCTCCTTACTCTGCCTTACAGCCATTTCTGTTTACTAGGATGGATACAACAAAAGCAACAGCTCTGTGTCAAAACCATAACCCAGTAAAGATTATTGTTTAATAAATCAGTAAAGATTTATGAAGTTACCCAGTAGGTGAAAAAAGAGAAATTCCACAGGGTTATTTTCTGTTTATTATGAAGACTTTCAAAACTGGGTTTTTTTTTTCATTTAATGTTAGGAAAAAAATACATACAAATAAATTCTGTTATGCACAAAAAGCAGATTTATCTCAAAAACTCACAAGTTAGCTAATCACGATGACTCTCCTAAAGTAAAATATTCTGGTTTTTCACTCATCAAAATAAGCATTTCAGTAATGCCTTTGGGGTATTTCCCAAGTGTTGGGAAAGGAAGAGGAGAGAGATCCTGCTTCCAGGAAAATACCTTGTTGATTTTAGCAGCCTGAGCAGCTGCCCCTGCCGGGGTCTGCCTCGGAAGGGTTTTACTGCCGGCAGTTTGAGGGTTCCACTCTGCCAACATTGTCTGGTAACAACTCGTGATTTTAAATTAGCAAGACTTCAGGTAGAAAAGAAGAAGCTTTAGGTTTCTTGTGTGTATGTGTTGCTGGGCTCAATGTTTTCCCTCTGGCTGTGATTTGGAGTACTCCTTCAGTGTGATATTAATCCACTGAAGGCAATGGAAAGATTTCCAATAATTTCAAGCAGCTTTGACTTTCGGTCTAGCCATGTCTTCTCATTAATATGTTTTTAACATATTTATCTGTTTTGATCATTAAAACAATTAACTTAAAAGTGGGAGATCACCGAGGGTGTTGCTGTGCAACAGATGGCTTGCTTTGTAGGCTCCGGTGCTGCGTGGGGTTCGCACGCTGAGTCGCGCACTAGAAAGGACCTTTTAGGATCCAGACAGCGATGAGGTCCTCTCTACCTGAGTCTCACAAACTCTATTCTTGGCTGCGTGCGGCAATCAAGCATTGCTGCTCAGAATGGTATATAGGACTAAATCCTACAGACTCTCGGGGTCAGGGCTCAGTGACTGGTGTCTGTTGTCTCCTGAAAGAGAACCTGGCCTCGTCCAGGACAGACACCTCTCGACAGTCACTGTGCAAGGAAGTTTGCATTTGCTGGGGAATTCTTTGGGGAAACCCATGTGCCTGTGAGCAGAGCCCCCCCCAAAGAAACCAGTCGCAAGACTGCTAAAGCAGAGAAGAACTTCAAGAGCTTCGGCCCCAGTCTAGGACAACAGTCCACAATAAAAGCCCAAAACTTAAAATGCAACAGAAAACATTTTACTAAATAAAATTAAGTGTCTTTCTGGATACCAGAGATCAGAAACAAGGTGACTATAAATTACCGAATTCAATCCACAGAGCAAGGTAATCTAACCTCAGACTTTAATTACCAGGTTTCTTTCCTCTTGTCATTTGAAAATCCCTGAACCTCACTTAAGTAGTCCACATGCTCTCTTCAAGAGTTCATACCCAACCCGATTTGGATTTATAAGGTACCTGTCAATAGAAATTAAACAGTGGGATTGAATGAACAAAGAGAAAGGTAAGTTGCCTACAGAGAAAATAAATAGCCAAAGGCTCAGAAACAGAGCAGCAGATTTGGGAACATGAGAGCTGTGCTTGACTCCAGGAGTCATCTGCTGTGCAAGACAGGGTAAGTCACTTCACCTCTCCCTGCATGTCCTCTCCTGCATTGTCGCTTGCTATCTATCTGTTTAGGTTGTAAGCCGTGTGGATAAGGACCTGACACTCACCATGTGTTTTAGAGTGTCAAGCATAGGTAAGGCTGTGAGGTGATACCAGAATATACAAGTATTAACAACTCCTCCGGCATTTAAAGCTGACGGTGAGGTGGAACAGTCCCCAGCCCCTGAGCAGCGTTTGCAGGCACGCTCCATGTGTAGTAACTTGGGGTTTCGTCAGAGATTTTACCCCATCACAGTAACATTCGGTGCTCAAATCTGGATTTCAGTAGGTGCTGTCGATACAGGCGTGGCGTCCGCTGTCCGCCCAAAAAACAGGCAGATTTCCACCATGAGATGTAAGTACTTAAATCAGAGGTATTAAACACTAACTAGCCCTTTTGAATACTAAGCTGCACAGGCAGCATCCCGTGTAAGATCTTCCATTGACCGACGACTGAGAGATGAGAAATTCCCAGGGCTGGAAGAAGGGAGGAGGGTTTTCTTGGCTCGGGGTAGACGCTCGCCAGGAAGGCTTCGTTGTGCCAAGGAAGCTGCTCAGAGAGCTTAAAATTCGGGACCTCGCAGTCCGTGGGATGTAGGTAACTTTATAGCTGTTGCTTTGTAGCAATTTGTGGTTTATTTCCATTTTGAGGGTTTGGGGCATTGTTTGTTAAACTGTCTTGTCTTCTCCAGTGTGACACCAGTTGCAACGCTCCTTCTCCTGGAGTCCCTGCATCCGCCTCCTGGCTGGTTTGTCACTGTTTTCCAAACTACTTCTGGCAAACACTTTGTCCCATTTTAGTGATATAATGAAAAAAAATCCGTCTCAAAAAGGTCGGTTCCATATATGATATACTTGAAGGCTACGTGGTGGTTTTTATTGGTTGATGTTGCCATAAATGCCAAACTGTTGAAACTTTACATTTAAATCTTGAGTTTAAATCCAAAGTTTTAAATATTTAAGTCTTGTTTTTAAAGCTTGGGGGCCTCTTACTGGACTGTAGCATAAAAGCATGTGAAGTCACATACAAATTATGGTTTTATTGCTATAAGACTTTACAAATTTAACATAACGCGACATCATTTTGGAAACATTACATCTAGCCCAGAGTGTTTGCTGTGTTGGTGGCTACTAGCCCATTCCAATAGCATTTATTTTTTAAAGGCCAACCTAGGAAGTCCACGTCCCCTTTTCTAAGCATCGCTTTCAACTTCAACTTGCTCAAGCTGTAGCATCACCACTAACATAACATAATTTTTGATTATAGTTTTTATCATAAAATTTTATTAGAATTATACTGTTATAATATAATATCACAGAGGCTGGTATCTTGCTTTCCTGCATTTAGTCAGGAGCCAACAAGTAGGAGACAACTGAGGGAAAGGAGTAAGTCTTTTAGAAAGAGAAGGTGAGGTGTCTGGGTGAGTTGAGATCGAAGTAAATGATCAAAACACCCACCTGCACTAAATAAAGTAAGAAAGATTAGAATGAAGACAGAGTGCCTGGAAATCCACAAAGGTAGGCTTCATTAAAAAAAAAAAATCACACATGCAGATCATTGTCCTGTGAATTGGTTGTGTAAGGCAAAATTCATTCTTGTGCCAGCAGCCAGCACAAGGTCTGCGCACCAGGCATTGCATACAAAGCTTCAGCAGGAGTGGGGAGAGCCTGGATTAAGGCTAACCATCCATACAAGAGGGAATTTGGAGGCCAGCGGGGAACTCTGGAAACAAAATTTCAGCCAGAGCTGCTGATTGCTGCTGATCTTCTGCTGAATTCCTCCTGAGATGGGATTCTTAACCTGTTATGAGAGCAGCGCGTAGCGCCCTAGGAAGTTGTCCCTGCTCTTCTGGCACCTTCTTTCCCACCCAAAGGGCACTCTTACAAAGGTCCAGATTCTTTGAATGGAGCTGCAAAGTTAGTTTATTTCTGTTTGCAATCTGTACTTCTGATTGCAAACTACACCGTTTCAGCTGTCGCACCAATGGGTAAGCAAACTTGTTCATACCAGTGTAGTAAGAGTAGATGTTTCATGTCGTTACCGGACTAAAAACAGCTGGTGGTTTGTTATACTTGTTTACTTTCTCAGGGAGGATTGAACAATATTAGCCAATTAAATTAGATTTAGATACATCGGTAGGATTAGATTGGCAAATATTATAGTCCTGATGGACAAGGAGTTGACACGGGCCCTTGGGAGTGGGATCGCCTTCTGCGCCCTGCTAACCTTGGGCCAGATGTGTCCTGAGCTGGACCTCGGGTGCTACAGCATCCACAGTTGAGACTCGATTATAATGGTTGTCAGCAGTCGCTGGAGGACCCACCACGGACAAGGTCTGTGCCAAGAACAGGAAAACCCAGCTCCACTCTTAAAAGTGACAGCTAGGAGGAAGAAAGTAGAAAAGCCCCATGAATCAAAGTGAGCCTCCGCATCCCCAGGGGATCCTCTGGTGAAGGTCATTGTGCCCTGCGGCACAGAGCAGAGATTCTCACTCGTCTCTAGAATTTGTGGTCATTTGTGTCCCATGCTGCCCATGATCTGTGCAGCATTGGTTAACTGGCTTGCTCACAGACGCTTTCAAAGGAGACAAAGGGAGCTTCATAGCTCCCACAAGACTTGCCACTTTCTAGGTCTCTCCACCTGAATAAAGCCAGCCTTTTCAGTCCTGGCTAATGAGAAATCTTAGTTCCATGACTCGTCTCATTTACTTCTGTCACCAAACTTTATTTCTGCTATGTCTTTTCTGAGGTGGCAAGACATAAGCTGGACATATTCCAGAGCAGGATGTACTACTAAAAGGCATAATAGTCTATTGCATTATCATTTGCTATTTTTCCTGTCCCAGTCTTTGTTACTTACAGCATTTTGTTTGGTTTATGTCAGTTGATCTACCAGCCCTTCACAGCAATTCTCAGGTCTTTCTTCCTCCAAGAACCCGGCCGTGCCTGTGAGCAGTTCAGGTTGTGTCTTCCGATATGTATTACCTTACATATGTCAACATCTAGTTCATCTATCGCATTGCTCCAAATTACTTGGCTTTCAAGTAATTTGGAATTCATCAAAACCTACTTTAAGCTTTACTGGCCTAAAAAAATTCTGCATCTGCAAATTTCAGCGCTACTTTTTGCCTATTAAAATAATCAATCACCTGTTTCAGTAGATATTTACAAGCTTTGTCTGATCGCAAGTTTATCATTTGTTTCTATACTTTGTCTTCTGACTCTTTGCCAGTCTCATACATCAAGAAAGTGCCTGTCCACATAGTGTCTGATATATATCTTATTGTCACAGCACATTGAGACATAATCATTCAGCACAGTGAGGAATTGCTACTGCCAACTCCATCCCAATTTATATGCACACAGCTAGTTGTCCTTTGTTACTGATTTATCACGCTTGCCCATTTGCCTACTCCTGGCACTGTGCACTCAGCTTTGTTTTCATCATCAAAAGCCCAGAAATAAAAGCCCACTGAGCTACGCCTATTTTTACACCTGCATGATGCAGTTTGCTGTGAGTCCAGCAGATCCTCACCCCACCAGGCACTCGCTGTCTCCTTACTTGCCCCCTTGTCTGCCCTCGCAAAGCCCAGGTCTCCCTAGACCTCTTCTCCCTACTCCCCACTATCCCTGTGCCCGTGAGTCAGCCCTCAGTCTAAGCAAAATAGAAATAAAAAAATAAAACTGTTATTCAAAAATTAATGCCCATAGTCCATGTCCTCTCAGCTACAGGTATGTCCTACAGAGTTCCCAGATAATCCCGTCTCACCCATCCAGAGCTGGAGTAAACACCTGCCAGATCCAGACCTCGCTGCCTGTACTTTGCTGCCTGTCCTCTGCTGCTCTGCCTGCCACCCTGTTCCGGTCCGGGGCAGACACGAGGGCTGTACGCATCCAGGAGGGTTGTGAGGAGCAGAGGTTACAGGGGGAGGCAAGGCAGCTCTGCAGGCAAGGTGCAGGAGCCAGCCCGCAGGGCGGTGTGGGGGGGAGCCCTGGCTGCTGCACTCTGCCTCGGCCCGGCTCCTGCCAGCCAGCCCCACAACTCTCCGGGGGTTGACAGCCCGCTGGTGCAGCCCTCGCCACAATGCTCAGAGACAAGATTCTCAGAGTTGTGAGGATTGTGTCCACGTGGCTGCTGAAATCCATGCTATGCTATGAATCTGTACTCCCCGTGGATCTATACTATCCATCCCCATTGCTACTGACGGGAACAGCCCCTTCCCCATGTTCTCATTCCCCAGGAGCCGGTTCAGGAAACCAGTTTTGTCCAAAACTGACCCAGGGACAGCGGTTCCTGATCCAGCTGTCACACAGCTGTGCAAATGCTAGCGCTAGCCCAGGAGAGAGGGAGAACAGGACCACTACCTGAGACCTCCACCTCACTTGGGCTACAGTGCAGGTCAGGGCTGTGGTGGATTGAAGCTCCCTGAAGATCCCACACAACCACAGCTCTCTGTTTTGTGATCCCACACGACAAGCTCTGCGTTCGTGCGCAGAATTGCGCTGCTCCTTTCTTATTAGAGCAAGGCACGGCTTGACCGTGTTCCAGCTGAAGCCAGATAACTCCCAGCGATCATTTTCATAGTACGCGGTCAGATCTGATCAGTTGTTAAACGTTTACATGTTGCTCATCATTTTAATTAAAGAACATAAGTAACCAACTCAGAGGCTGCTCATGTATTGTTTCAGGGGAGATGTGGGAGGAGATAGAAAAGCTGCAAAGACATCATCTTCAAAAAAAGATGTTTGCACTAAGTAGGGCCAATAACAAGAGTTAATGACAAAAGTCCTAGAATAAGAGCATTTTTACAGTGTGTCTTAAACTATAGCGTAGGGCCTATTTTGCTGAAGTGTTTCTTAAATTCAGTTGTTAATTTATTTGGGTCCTGAAAAAAGAGAACACCTCTCCCTGTACCTTCGCACCAGATCCATGCCGGCATGAGTAAATCATACGGTGCAAACCAGCAATTGAGTATGATCTTTCCAAGTTAACTTGTCCCCCTTTCAGATACAGCAATTACATTTTCTTATTATTATCCCCAGTTTAACCCACTTACGCCCAACCTGACTCATAAAATTTATGGGGAAATAGGTGGGCTCCTAACCATCAGAAAAGAGGGAGGGGGCGGATGTTGTTTTTCACTGGGACGTTTCAGTGATCCAGTTTCAAGCACAGCCAGCCCTGCTACAGCAGCGCAATGGGGGCATGGGCAACTTTTGGCTGGGAACAGGAACAAGCAGTTGCAACTGGGGAAAGGAGGGTGGGGGAA
>NW_008795695.1:15342672-15350719 GCF_000699145.1 Aptenodytes forsteri
CAGAAGAAGGCACCTTAAGCTTGTCTCATTGCAAACTTGTAGCCACATCAAGAAGCTCCTGTCACAGGTCAAAAACCCCGTCTTAGATGCTGAACAAGCACAAAGTGAAATTAGCTGTTAATCCAAAAAGCAAATAAATAGGATATGCACGTAAAGTAAACCGTGGGACGGGTGAGTATAGTAAAGCTAACGGAAGTTTTAGGTCTTTTTAAAATGCCTGGGGATTCTTCATAGAGAATATAAGATTTATGCTGTACAAGTTAAGAATTAACTCTAAATCAGTCTTTAAAAGAGCGAGAGATGAAGAGGGAAGTACAATAAAAATCAAAGAATGCAGGGAAGATCAAAGGAGAGGAAAACTGCAGAAGTAATGAACTTTTCGCGTTCAAGGCTAAAACTAACCACAGAGTACAAGATCAGACTGGTTCAACTAACCACAGGGTCAACAAAATCAGGCTTTGGGCAAGATCTATTCTGTCCAGAAATATCTATTTGCCATATTTGTATTCATCTTTATATTAGAGTTTAAAAGACCAGCTTTGCCCCAAGACAAAGAGGCCTTTTGGTGCTGATCTTGTGCATGTTTAGGTTTTGACCTATAGGTGCTTCTTCATCATGTAAAATCTAAAGCTTGTCCGACAGCTGGCCACTTGGTAGTGTCCCTTGACACAGTCGCTTCTTAGACCTTACGAATTTTCAGTATGAAGATTATTTTGTTATGCTTAAAAAATTAACTACGTGTTTTTCTTTAAAGTAATGCTTGTGATGCTTTTTTTTTTTTTTTTTAATTTGTGGTCTTTATTCCATGGTCAGCATTTTCCATAAAGCTCTCTTAAAACTGTTTTGGAGGTCACTGAAGCAGATTCTTCAAACTCCATGGGTCTCTATCAGATTCGGGTGGGGGGAAAGGGAATACCAATATTATTAGTGTTTGTGCAACAGGCCCATACCTTGACTCTACAAAAGCAGACATTTAGAAAGGTATGCTTGATGTAACTAGAAAGTATTTTTTTCTTACCCAAACTAGCCCTGTCTCCTGAAGCTCACACTGGGGCAGCAGTGATCATTACAGGCTATTTTCTTGCAAGGCTTCATATACTCCAAAGAAAGAACAGCAGTTTTCTGGAATAAGAAATAAGTTGATTTGGTTCCTCTTGAATCTGTGACCACAAAAATTATAAGGGGAAAACTCAAAAAATTTTTAAGAGCTAGCAGCCAGATGTTGTAAAGACAAGAATTAGCTAACATACACAACAACCCACTTTAAAATTGGCAATGAAGTTCCCGACTCTCAGCTGCCTGGCATCTGCTGCCTTTCTAGCAAAAGTTATCTTTATTTACAGTGATTCTTCTTACCCTGGACTTCATAGTTCTTTCCAAAACAGAAAAACAATGTAAGACTCCACAAGATAAGCAAAATAACTAATAGCTACATTTCACAGGAGGTTACTGGCAGTAGCTGTAAATTTAATGTGAAAAAAAAGGGACATAAAGCCAACGTTCATGTTGAACACCGAGTATGACCCCTAGGAATGCAACACGGGGGCAGAATTCTGAGACCAAGAGATGATACCCAAAATCAGGTCGTTTCTTTTTTCTATTTACTTTGACCACTTTGCCTTTCTAATTTAATAGCAATGGTCGCAGAGCATAGAATACAGTTGCACCAGTGAAGAGCACTGTATGAACGGGTACCATACATTAAAACAAATTGCCTTCTCCCAAGATCTCAGACGCTTCGGTCTGGGAACACCAGCTCTGAATAAACTTGACTCAGGAAGTATATCCTAACGCCAGGCAATTCGTGAACATCCCTCCCCACTGCTTCAAGTAAATGCCTGGCACCTCACGCTGAGGGCAGGACTGAAGAGTGCCCACATTGCCCTCCCAGATGGGGCTTTGCTGAAAATGTTTGTAGTTAGTCCAAACAGACACCGGTTTGGTAGGTGTTTTCAGCCATTTTCCATGCCTTCCAGATTACGGGCAGTCAATGCAATCAAAACCGACCAATCAGTCCCCAAAAAAATTGTTTGAAGGTTTCCTACCAGCTCCTACCCCAGCTTCTGCCTGACCTGGGACAGGGGTGCAGAGTCTGTGCAGGGCAATGATTTTGTAACCTGGGACCCTACTGAAAGGATATAATGGGTGAGAGCTAGAACGATACCCTCCCCCATGCACGGAATCACATCGCTTCAACTGAAGGACAACCACATGAATACCAATGAAATGCTCACCCCATCGCTGCCAGGCCATTAGGGGATCGCCCTCACCAGTGCATGGAGAGCAGGGCGCTGGAGGATGTGAGTGCAACTGCATTATTGTGCTTTTATGCCCGTGTGCTCCTATGAGGGTAGCGTCAGGGTGCATGGCAGATGATGTGGCCCTGTGCAGTGATGGTGAGGGTAGCGTGGCAGATGATGTGGCCCTGTGCAGTGATGAAGTACTCCTTGTACTCGTGATTTTTCCCTTCTGCTGCCCTCTTGCCCCTGGACAGCCTCGGGCCCCGCAGCACTGCACCCTCCTAGAGCAGAATCTGCTTTATGAGTACCTCAGCCCATGGCACAGTGACATAGATGTCCCGAAGCCAGCGTAAATTAAGACTGACATCTCAGCTGGGCTTGACCTGCAGTGCTGTGACATCTTTGGAGGTGTCTCGGTCACAAAATAGCGTTGATTTGTGAAGTGACTCTGAGCCATGAACTTGTAACAAACAGCAGCAGGTTTACCAGCTGAAGCACAGTTTTGCAACAGGAGTCCAGTCCAAGAAAATAAAAAAGTCAAACTACTCATGGAAAAGGCAGATCCCTAATTTAACTTGTTTTCTAATCAAGAGATTCAAAACAAAGAAAAAAAAAAGTAGTTATGAATTGGCATCACCCATGTAATCAGTGAACTTTGCTAAGACCTTAGAAACAAGGATCATGAAAGAATGAACCAGGCACTTCAAGTCTAATCCAAGCTTTCACAGCACTGGAAGTCCTGTCAGGGCTTTTGAGCAGCCATACTTCACTGTCCTTCCCAGAAGGCTGCTGCTCTTCCAGGTAAGCGCACACAAAAGACGATGCCTAAGCTGAGCAGGGAGAGTTACGAGGAAGGAGTGGCATGGAAAGGACAGGAGCAAAGCAAGAGCAATGCACAGACTCACGGGCTTTTCCTGATCGACCCAGAGTGCTCACGTGCCAGACGCTCCGTATTGCTGGAAATGCACATTGCTGATCTCTCGGCTCAGAGGGAAGAGCAGGATTTCAGAGCAGGAGAGCATGAAGTCTGTCCCCGTTACTGCAGGGAAGCTGAAAGCCCATTATGTGCAGCACGATGCCAGCCACGCACTTTCTAGGCAGCCACAGCTGTATTACAGCAGCACAGGCAAAGCTTTCTGGGGCAAGCAGTTAGGGTATTTGACTACAAGAGATATTTAAATCACCGATGCCCAAGGTCACTGGCCCTGTTGTCACACAGTAAAGTATAATATACAGTCCCCTTGTACATCACCTAATAGTGCAATCTCTGCTAAACCCTACATTTGAAGTTGCTTCGCGTTCAGATCTGCCATTCTTGCAGATAAAACAGAAGGATCTTTGAAGCACGAATTAACTTGAAAGCCATACTCAACAACTGCACAGCAAGACGATCTTCAGCTTTAATGTATTTCAGCGCAGAAATGAAAATGTGGGTTATAAAAACAATTCACTCATGAGGCATCTGTACTTATAGGAAGTGAAATACAACTATTTGTGCCCAACGTCCTACCATCTGCGCCAAGCCTATTGATAAACCTTTCCTGACAGGATGAAATACTGTAAAGGCATCCTTAACATAATATGCCTCTACAGCATTGGGCTGGACTAGGTTTGAAAAACAGCCTTTTATAATACACAGATGAATTTAGCACTTAAGAAGATTAATGGATTCATAAATAGCCTGGAAATCCAAACTCGTTGAATTTAGTTCACGGAACAGGTCAAATAGGCATTTATCAAACCATCTGGCATCTTTCGTCCCTGGGGAAAAAAAAAGTGGTCGAGCTATGGACAGCTGGGGAGCCATCGCAACAGGGAGGGTTTGGTTTCCTCTGTACTCAGCTTTCCTCTAGAAATCACTGGTGCTAATTAGAAAGCAGTAGATCTTTTTGAACAGAGCGCTGCGGACTGCAGAAAGCAGGCTGCCCCGAGGCATGTGTCTTGAAGCCGCTGGAGACGCCGCCTTTTTGCTGGCAAAATGCGCAGGCAGAAAAAGCAGCTTCCCTGTTTCATGCAGCAGCTGCTCTGGCAGTTCAGGAGCGCACAGTCATTTTGCACGTGAGCTGATGTTGGCTCTCTCTGGAGCTGTTTACCCTACGGGCTGTGGGACCGTCCGTGGGGCTGTTCATAGACGTGCCGGGGTGCCAGGCGTGCTTGAGGCCGAGGGCATTATCTCTCACTCACGGCTGGCCTGGCCTGGCCGGTGTGAACAGACCCAACCCAAAGCACCTTTGCTGAAGCGTTGAGCCCTTTTTGAAAAAGTTTATTTATTTCTCCAGTTCTCCTGGACAATCACGGATGTAAGAGGGCACAGGAGCTGCTAAGAAAAGGTCTTCATGCATGAATTCGTACATTACCCACCATTTTTCAGCTGTTCTATGCCCAAAGTCCATCTTCAGCTGGCCCGTCCTTTGCATAACGTTTTTGGGTACTCACTGGTGTGTGACTGGGGGAAGAGGCAGAGGCAAGGACAGCTACTCACAGTTGGTTTTAGCCAACGTGTTGTCCATACTGAACCACCACCTTAGCAAAGCGTGAGCCAGGGCGGCTCCCCCTCTGCCACTGCTGCTCCAGCACCCGCAGGGACCGAGCCGGGGCAGGGGTGGAGTTCAAGTTTGTGTTGAATTGCTCATGAAAAGGCAGGGGTTGGGGGGGAAAAAAAAGTTTAGGAAAATGTTTGAAAGGTTTTTTTAATTCATTTCCATTGTTATTCCTATTTCATGACATTTTAGCAGTAATAAAGGATTGTGTAAGTTGTACCATTTCATATGAACATGCACATCATAGTATGATAAGCCATGTATAATGATTTAATATAGTTAAAATATCACAGAAGTGTATTTCTCTATAGTCACTTATTTTTCAAAGCATTGCTACTTAACACAAATGTAAGCACGGTCATGCTCTAAGTTAAAGTGTCTATTCTTTATGCTGCAATAAATAGCTTGCCATTTGCTCTAGACTGTAAAAAGGGCATTCATGTGCACCCATTTGAGCCGACAAAAACACCAGAGCAATTCAAGGATCTCAAAAAAATATGGGGTTTGAGCAGTTAAATTATTTTTGTGAGCAAAATATCAAATTATTTTATTAATGTGCTCTGATACATGAAACATCATAATTCTTTCTGGTCATATTAGCAGCTTTCATTGAAGATGTCAAAGATAAAACATGTAAGATGCCATATAGAAGAAAATGACAGCATAGTTGGTTAGTACGGCATAATATGACACGCTAGGTGGTACACAGTGGTGTGGTGGAAATACAAAATATTTAGTAGGGCCTGGTTGCATTTGTCATCACCATGTTCTGCCCCTGCTGTCATGCCATGAAATAATCTACAAATAAAAACAATGTATTCCTTGAAACTATATATTCATTGACAAATAAAAACACATTGAAATGACGTTAAAAAGTAAGCTGCTAAGCTTAAATAGCTTTGCCTCAGAGAAGAGTGTTTTAACAAACGTGGGTCTGTCTGGTTCTCCTGCACCTGTGCCAGGATAGCAGGGGGAGAAAGGATCAAAATCCTGTCTGTAGTCATGGCCAAAACACTGTGCCCATCCCAGAGCCGCCTGGGGCAGACACCCTCCCCAGATGCTGTTCTGTTCACGAGGGCTAGTGCTGCACCCCTGTATGCTGCCCAGGACAGCCCTGCTCCGCCCGCACACGCTGGTGGAAATCAGGAAGAGCTTGCCAGCCTTCAGCAGCACCCGCCGTGGGTGTGGGTGTCTGTCGGGACATGAAGAGAGGGTCCGGTTTTGCTGCCTCGTCTTGCTCTCACAAAGTCGATGGTTGGGTCAAGTGGAGTTGGCCCAACAGAATAAACAGCACCGCACCGCCATTCGCACAGACCCCTCTTCCCTTCGCTCCCAGCAGGGGACATCGCACATCTCTACGCGAAACTCAACCTTACTGCTATTCTTTTATTGCTCATCTTCCGCACAGCTCTGCAAGTGTCTGGGAGGCTCTGAGACCCCACAGGGCAGGTTTCTCACCTGGAGCGGGACCCGGCCTTGAACCAGATCCCACCAGCTCCCAGAAGAATCTGGAGCCAGATCCAACCAACCTGCCCAGGAGAGTTTGGAGCCAGGTATGTATCCGAGGCCCACGATACAAACTTTTCCCTAATGACTAGATAGGTACAGGGACTAAAGGCTTAAGAAGGACCCATGCTCCAGGCAGCCCTGGACTACTTGATCTGCAAAACAACCACTGTAAAAAGAGCTGGGAGGTAAAAAGAGGAGGCAGTTTCAATACTGTCTTCCCCCACCCCAGAAGAAACCCCATCAGTCAGTCCATCCAGCTGTGTGGTGTTACCAAAGACTTCAGTGGTGTTTGCCACCTCTTCAGGAAGGCCCATCTGGAGCAAGAGTTTAGAGATAAGGCTGTTGAACTTGCTCTCCGTGGTAGACCAAGGCTCTTCACTTGGGGTCGGGCCTTCGGACGTGACATTTAGCTCCACTGGGTCAAGACAGTAACCTTCCGGTGATCTCTCATAGAGCACGTCCATCAGGTCAATCCCGGCTACTGAGGAGGGGGAGGCACAGGGAATATCCCTGACGAGCTTGTAATTCTCCATCCACTCCTTCAGCCACTCGATGCGGCAGTCGCAGTCCCAGGGGTTGCGGAAGAGGTACAGCCGCCCCAGGAAGTACACCGGCTGGAAGACAGAAAAGGGCAGAGTCGTCAGGTTGTTGCTGTTCAGGTGCAACGCAACCAGGCTGGTGAGGTTTTCAAAAGCCCCTTCTTCAATGTAGTTGATCCTGTTGCGGTCCAGGTAGAGGACCTCCAGCTCCCCCAGGTCCCTGAACCAGGTGTTGGAAACATTCCTGAGGAAATTCCCCCCCAGGTTGAGCATTTTCAGGCACCTCAGACCATCGAAGGAGTTTTCTGGAAGCTCGCTGATCAAATTGTCGTTCAGGTACAGGTATTCCATCTTCTGGCAGCCCTGAAAAGCTCGCTCATGAATGACATTTATCCTGTTGTCCTGCAGATTCAGGTATTTCAGCTTGGTCAGGCCCTGCAGGGAGTTATAGGCTACTGCTTCAATCCTGTTTCTCTCCAGGTAAACATGGGTCAGGTTCTCCATGCCCCTGATGGCACCTGGGATCCTCCGGAAGTTGTTCTGGAAGCAGAAGAGCTCCTGCAGAGCAGGCAGCTCGATGAAGATCCTGTCCGGGATGTTGAAAAGGTTGCAGTCCGCCAGGTCCAGCTTGACCAGCCGTCTGAGGGCACTGAAAGTCCGCGTGTGGAGATAGCGAATGTACTCGTTGTGAGCCATCTTCAACTCGGTCAAGCTGGGCAGCCCCTTGAAAGCCCCCGGGGTGATGAAGGAGATATTGTTGTGGTTAAGCGACAGGGATTTGAGGGAAGGCAAGGTCCCGAAGGCCCTCTCGGAGAGGAACTTGATGCTGTTTTTGTCCAGGTTGATCGAGGAGGCTTCGCAAGGGAACTCGCTAGGGATCTGCCCCAGACCGGCACGATCACAGAGGATGGAGCAGCTCCGCTCCTGGGTGCACACGCAGTTGGCAGGGCAGGACCGCGCGCAGGCCCACACCGCGTGGACGTGCGGGACCCAAAGGATCACTGTCAGAGGAACGCACCATCCCCACGGAGGCGTGGGAGGAGAGAATTGGGATGCATCGTTAGCATATATATTAGTCATGACAGGAAAAAGAAACTACGCTGTCTTTGCCTCCCTTCCAGCCAGGCTAATTGCCACCCGCTACTTGTACACCAGTGCTGACCAAGGAGCTCTCATGAAAGATTCCTAAAAATCTTCTGCCAGGGTTTTTAAACCCTGT
>NW_008795695.1:15370855-15390848 GCF_000699145.1 Aptenodytes forsteri
GTGGGGTGGGGTGTATAACATCATCTAAGAACTTCATCTCTGATTAATTTCTCTCCCCAAGAGGGGGACTCACCTAGACCTAAGTATTTCTCAGTGTCTCTGTGATTGGTCTCTCTGCAAGCTGACGGGGACATGGTTTGGCCGGGGGCGGGGTAGGCAGAGATGCTTTGAAGGCCAGCAGCCATGGATGGGTTGCAGTATTTCTGGGTGGGGAAGAGCGGGGGCAGTGTATGCTAGTCCAGCAGTGGGCAGGGGAGGTCAGTGAGTTGCCTGGGGCACATCAAATTCACGCTTTTTGCTTCTTTCTTTTCTTTCTTCATTCAACCCAACATTTCTCCACCCGAGCCATGAGCTGGTGCAGCACTGCAAGGGGAACTATCAGCTGCTAAGGATGCAGTACAGTGTTTAAAAACACATTCTCACTGTGTTTTGGTAGAACAGCATGAGGAAAAACAAATTAATGGATATTGTCCAACTGCTTTCCTCATGATCTCATCATAGATGAGATACTCTGCACGTCCAGCACAGTTTTTACTGTTTTGCCAATTCTCAAGACAGTCACCATAGCGCCTTATGCTTGATGGGAGCAGCCACTTTGTCCTTTTATTAGCCTGACGTGGGAGCCGTGTGGCTATTGTGGTTTCTTTTCAAGTCAGTCCCACGCAGGTCAATGTATAACAAGGAAGGGAAGGAGAAAGCTCTTGGGGAGAAATCAGAGAAGAGCGAAAGGAACGGGAGACATCAGCCGCCACGGACAGGCATTTTTGTGGGGAAAAAACATCCAGTCAACAAGACATCTGCGAAATAAACTCATTAGAGAGGACGAACTGAAGGCAGAGCTCATTTTGTAATTGCTCTCACAGGCACATCCTACCTGCCGCTCAACAAAACGAGCAGCCGCACCAGCGAACTTTCCATGTAGTCACTAGCAAGAAACGGTGATATTGCTACTGACTGGTTTTCCTGCTGCAGTTTATTGGCTCCCACACAAGCATAATCTTTTAATATTTTTTTCAGTAAGACATGAGATACCAACAGCTTTACCAACAGCCACCTTTATTACAGCACTGCTGGGATCACGTTGCTGCTGCTGCGTGCATGTCTGGCCCCAAGGGACAAAGGACAAGGAAGAGGCTTTCCCCACGCTCCCGCTGACTGTCTGGAGAGGGAAGCTCCCAGCGGCCGGGCTGCCTCTCCCCACTGGTTTGCAGCACAGCGATTGCCCACTACAGCTGTATTCCCGAAGGACATTTTTATTAAGACAGACTTGTGAGGTGATATGGCAGGAAACATCAGCTTCAGCAAGCGTCAAGCTTTTATTTTTGCAGCCTCTAAGGCTTTAATGTACAGACTCAACTACAGTTCGAACTGCAATTGCTGTCCTTTCTCCATCCTTTTTAAAGGCAACGTGCACGGTACTGTATTTATGAGTTTACGCTGCCTGTGGCTTTTTCAAGCAGGAGAGTTGCAAAACCATTTGCCGGGCAGGTCCCCGTTGACAAGACATCAACCCAGGAGCCACCCAGCCTGGTTCTGTTTGAACCAACCTGGTCATTGCATGTAGAAGAGGGATTTAGAAATGTGAGGGAGCATCCCAGAAGGACTTTAGCTGTGGCCTCTTTATCAAAATTCAGGTCCCATCAAGCCTGGCCACGCAATCGGGACCAGAGAATTAGCAAAACAGCACCACTTCAAGGATAAATGACAGTGAAGGACTTGAGAGGTGGAAAGGATTTTAGACAGGTTGTCATTTTGTTTGCTTGTTTGTATGCTCTTCTTTTTTCCCGAGCCCTTATCTAACAGCCACGGCTAAAGGAAAGTCCCCTTCAGTCAGGGCCCTGGGTAGACAACAGGTGAGGAGCCTAAGGCAAGAGGGGGGATAACACGCTGGCCTCAGATTGCTCTGTCTTCGTGCAGGCTGCCCAGGGGCTGCCTCGTTTGCTACCCTTTGCACCAGTCCATGCTGTTGCTTGCCAACACAGGCATATGTTGTTTTTGTTAGGCAGTTACATAAACTGAGGGCCAGACAGATTAAGGATTTGCCTGTTCCCAAATGTCTGACCGCAGGTGGCTGTCTGGAAATGATGGGTGCAAGTGTTGCTGCTGAAACGAGAGCCTTGCATGGGCTCATGGTGACATCCAGAGGGTCATATGTACATAGGCTGTCCTATACGTGAGACTGTCCCAAGCAAGTTCAATGTTTAGCTACAGCTACCCTAAGCTCCGTCACATCTCTGGCCTTCAGAGCAGACCTGCCCCAGCAGCTGTGTACACTGTGTGCAGCGTAGGAATGAGCACACTGATAACCAAATCCCCTCCTTTCCCTCCCTGTTTGTTCTCTACTCACTTGATAAAGGAAGTGTCTGTACCCAAGCCATAACTAGCCTGTTTTCCTTATACACAAGTTTTTTTAGTGCCAAATCTGGGTCTTCTGCTAGTGGCATTTCACAGCACACATCTAAGATCTCTATTTACAAGTGTATCCCTCTGCATTGTGCAGTACATGGAAAACAAACGCTTGAGGACCATCCAACTAGAAAACAGTCCCCTGGCAACAGGAGCTCAGAGGAGCCACTCAGCACCGCAGTCTTTGTGGCAATTCTCCCTCTTTCTCTTGCAACAGAAGTCAGAAAAAATCGTCCCTCTGAACCCCACCAAAACCCTCGGGAGAGCTGCTGCTCAGAGCGCAGGAGATCAGATCTCCTCTGTTGGTCAGATCTCCTCTGACCAACATAGCATGAAACATCCCCGCCTCCCCTTCCCTACTCCTTCCCCTACCCCAAAGAGGATGTTCTTTGCTTTTGACACTGTGGCAGCAGACAGGGCAGCAGCTGGAAGATGCCTCCAACTCATTGACACAGAGGGGGCTCAAATGAGACGTGTGTTTAAGAAAAAGGGTGAAATACAGCAGTAAGGTCAAAAGTGTTCACGAGATTAAACAAAATGCCACCCAGGGATGATCTCTTTTGCTCTTTTAAATAATACGGTAATTCAGTATTTGAAAGGAAAAGTGAGAGACCGAAAAAATGTTTGCAGAGTTTTTAGAAGGGTAAAGAGACAATGATTGCAATAATTGAGTATTTAACCTACACCTTTTTAAACGATCTGTCTAATCCACTACTGGTTAATGAAGAATAAGAGTGTACTCACCATTTAAAATGATGGCAAACATTACCTTGATTATTCACTAGTGGCATTTCAGGTCTGGCAAGCGAACCTGGGGGGATCTAAAAGCACACAGGAACAGCAGAGACAGGTTTCATCCTCTCTTATTTCCCTGCATCATTTTCCCACAATAAGCTCTATGTTTAGAAAGGAAGATGAAGGAAAAAGCTCCTCTCCCACACGCTTTCAAACTGATGAAGTCCCCAGCACCTTCCTGGCGAGTATCTTTCTTCCACCACTGACCTTCTCAGGGAATCCTGCAGCTTTGTGCTACCTCTTCTCACAAGCTCATCCGCATCCTTCCCACCAGCCATGCGAAGGGCAGGTTCCTACCATCTGAGGTGGGGAAAGATCACCAGCAGTGATCCCCAGGCAGTAGGTGCTGGTACAGAGGAGCATAACCAGCTTAGCATCAAAGAGTCAAAACTAAAATTCCCAACAGAAATCATCTAGATACGTTGCTTACCTAGCTGGGCAGTGGCTGTGTCGTCCCTCCTGCTCATGAGGCTGCCATTAGCCATACAAGTAAGTCTCTGAAAAGTTGGCATTTTTTTCTCGCAAGCTATCATTTAATGGCAGGAAAATCCTCTGTATCAGAGGAGGATTAGTGGAGATGGAAGAATGTGTCTGTCCTGTAAAGCTCCCAAAGCAAAACAGGGATTGCAGACAAACCAAACTGATGCTTTCTCCCCCCTGCCAACCTAATCTCCCCCCACCATTAAAAAAAAAAATTACAGTCCAGAATTGGACTGCTGCCATTCAAACAGCATTGCTGAAAGTCATTACTTCACTCCCCATTATATAATGGCAGAGAAGGTGGAAGTGGAGGGTGCAGCCTAAATGGGACTATATTTGGGGGCAAGCGCAGGCTTATGGTTTCCCTTCGTTGAGCTCTCCAAACAGACACAGCTTGGGACGCTCTTCCCCCCATGCACACTTTCCCAGCCCCAGCGCGGCTCACACACTGCTAACAGGATACCGGCGTGCTTTCCTTTGCTGGGAATTGCTCCTGAAGGACAAGGAGACACCCAACAGCACTGGGAGAAGGGTCTGCAAACACAGGCGCTTGCATGGTGTATGTGGCCTTGATAATAATGAACTCTGCCCTGCCTGTGAGTGTGTTTTGCTTGTGATGCTGCAGCTGGTGTATGGAAATCATAAGGACAGGTTTTGTATGTGGTGATGTTTTAGCATTCAGGATGTGAATTGGTTTTTAAAGCCTTTTCTGACAGAATGATGATGGTTTCTTTGGAGAATGGGGGCTGAATAAGTGAGTTATCTCAGCCTCCCATGCCTTAGGTAATTGTGTGCACCATGTCAGAGGGAAAAATAGCTCTACTCTTTATTTCTAAGTAAGTGAATTATTCTGCTTTTTTTTCCCAGGAAATGGAATACCTGACGAATTTATGCTTGATACAGCAGGAAAGATTCAGCTGGGAACCAGCGTGCTGCTGCTCGGCTCTTCCTGCAAATTAAAGCACCCAGCTATATGGGGTTTATTTTGTTTTGGCTTTCCCTTAGTCTTAAGGTATCTGGCTGGCACCTCAGGAAATCTGTGTCTGTCTAAACAGCGTGTAAGCAGACTGATGCTGGGGGGGCAGGCTGGAGGGAAGGGGGTGACCCATATAGTACTGATTTTATCCAAAGGATACCTTTCCCCACCATGTTGTTGTACCAACCCCCCAGCTTTGCACGTCTGCACTTTGCACCACGCTGCTTTGCACAGAGGAGGAGAGAGATTTGCAAAGCCACATACAGGCACGTTGCAGCCTCCGCCACAGAGCTGAAGCTGCTGGAGACCTTGTGGGGACAGAAGTGGCACCGGCTGGGCACTCACCAGCGCTGGGGCAGCTGGTGTTTCCCCTGAATGTCCCGATTCCTGTGGGAATACCAGGAAACCACAACCTGTCTGATTGCAGAAAGCGGATCACTGGCCTTTAGGCCATGGAGAAAACTGGGGGAGAGGAGAGGGAAGTGCTATTCCCAGCTCCTTTTTCCCCAACATTTACCAGAGCCCTAAAGGTTGTCTCTCCCCAGGTGCACACATAGAATCATAGAATCATTAAGGTTGGAAAAGAACTTTAAGATCATCGAGTCCAACGACACCATGCCCACTAAACCTTTTCCCCAAGCGACTCATCTACACGTCTTTTAAATCCCTCCAGGGATGGGGACTCCACCACTTCCCTGGGCAGCCTGTTCCAATGTTTCACCACTCTTTCAGTAAAGAAATTTTTCCTCACGTCCAATCTAAACCTCCCCTGGCGCAACCTGAGGCCATTTCCTCTCATCCTATCGCTTGTTACTTGGGAGAAGAGACCGACACCCACCTCGCTACAACCTCCTTTCAGGTAGTTGTAGAGAGCGATGAGGTCTCCCCTCAGCCTCCTTTTCTCCAGGCTGAACAACCCCAGTTCCCTCAGCCGCTCCTCATAAGACTTGTTCTCCAGACCCCTCACCAGCCTCGTTGCCCTTCTCTGGACACGCTCCAGCACCTCAACGTCCTTCTTGTAGTGAGGGGCCCAAAACTGAACACAGTATTCGAGGTGCGGCCTCACCAGTGCCGAGTACAGGGGCACGATCACTTCCCTACTCCTGCTGGCCACACTATTTCTGATACAGGGAGGGATGCCATATCTACAGCATGTAGACATGCTGTAGATAAGGGGTGGAGGCAGTGGGCAAGGAGGGTACATGGGACTCAGGAACAATTTGGCATGTGATCAGTCAGCAGCTCCCCAGGGACAAGCCCTACTGCTTGGTTTGCACAGCAATACTAAATCTGCTCGTCAGAAACGAGGAGGGGCTGATCTGCACCAAGGCACCAGATTTCTGCTGAGACTCTGGGGCTTTCCTGTGCCTCGCTGCTCTTCTTCCACATGCACAGTTAGGGACTGGTGGGGATGGGACATGAAGGACCATTGAGCCCTGGAAAGTGCTTTTGTGATCTGCAGAGCCACCTCCCCCAGAGGGGCAGCTTGCAGGACCCAGCAAAACACTTAGGGGAGGGCACTGGAAGCCTCAGCTATGTGCAATGGGTGGGTGGGGGCTGGTAGGTTGGGAATTGGGGGGCTTGTTAAACTGGGAGCTGTATGCACCTCAGAATTCACATTCGGGAGTCGGGGGACGGTGGCAGTAGGTGCCTATTGCAAAATCAGGAGCTGCGATGTCGTTAGCAATGCTGCCGAAGCAGGCTCCAACAGAAGCTGTAGGAAGGCTGGCAGGAACACCTCTCAGAGAGGTGCTGCAACAGGCAGCCTCGCTGCAGACCAGCACAGGTATTATTAGCTACTGCAGGAGCTTCTGACAGCAGCTCTGCTGTCACCGTCCCACATACATAGCTCACTGGCTGCAAGTGGCCTGGCGATCAAGCCCAGCCCCACTGCGGCCTTTCCTACTGCGGCTGCCCCATCATGAGCCCTCCCACCCACAGCCTCACCAGCCACCCTGTGCTGGCACACCTGGAGCTCCTGCCTGGCCAGCAGCAGCAGCTCCAAGGCTTACAGCAGTATATTTCTGTGCATCATCTACGGGCAGGAGCCTCGCGCACCTCCAGACCACAGCACAGAGAAGATATGAACATCTCGGCATAGGCACGGGGGGAGGCTGGGGGGGCTGGGCATGGGAGACACACTGAGGTCACAGTTTCTAGGAAAGCCTCCCGCTGCAGGCAGCTGGCCGGTCGGGGAGCATTGCCCTGCAAGCGGCTTCAGCAGAGCGCTGCAAGAGCACCAAGCTCACCATCCAGCACCTCACATGAACTTCTGCCAGCTCTTGCAAATCCTGATTCATTTCCCGATAAACCTTGGTCCTGAAAGGGCATGACAATGTGAGAAAGAGGCCTGCTAAGGAGAAGTTTCTAGTCTTAGAAAAACTTAAATACCAGAGGGTACATAAAGGAGACTTGCATTTATTCTTAAAAGAAACAAATTTGGGCTTTAAACCACACCTTAACATTTCTCAGAGCGTGACTCATGGTTGGTTAATGCTGAGGGTTGAGCACACTGCAGATGCTCAGTGCTGGGAAGCTGCTGTGGCTGCCAGGCTGGAAGTAGACTCAGAAGCTACAGATCTTGCTACTGGGGCTCTGTGCTGTTAATTTTTTTGCCACCAAGGGCTCTTCCTCATGACCTGTCCTGCCCTTTTTAATCTCTGGGAACTCAGAGAAGCCAGAGGTCAACACAGCGGTGAAGCTGAGCCCAGAAAGCAGCAGAGCAATGCTGCCACTGAAAAGAAAAAAAAAAAAAGATGTTTATATCTGATCTTCCACCAAAAGAATTGGAGAATTCGGCCCTGACCGGAGGAGCCTGCTCTGCTCCAGCAGTGTGTGCTGGGGACACATGCCTTGGCACAGCTTCACAAGCTGGCAGTGAGGACAAGCCCACCTTGCAGGGCAACCCTGCGCAGACTCAATGCAAGATTGCTTCTGCCAACCAAATTCTTCATGGCCAGGTGCATTTCATGTGACAGTGGGTTAAGGATCTGAATGTAGCTCCTATCTCTGCTACACATTGATACGATTTAAAATGACCACTGGGGACCACTTCTTGCAATGGTTCAGCTGCAGGTTAAAATATTCCCTTTATTTTCAAAGACTGGCTAAAAACAGCTGGTGGGACTCACCTAACTGAAGGTGAGAGAGGTCTCGTCTCACCCACTTTAGCTGCCTACCTGTGGGCACCATCATGGGCCTCAGCAAGGCCCATTTTCACTGACAGAGGATGACAAGACTGCCAAGGGCGTGCTGCTTTGGGGACACCTCCATGCCATTAGACACCAGTGCTAGGTTAGCTAGATCCCAAGCATCGCACGTTCGGATGCTTCCAGCCAAATGCTGCCCTCCTTAGAGCAGTGAAGAGGCAGAGCTGCTTGCCAGACTCCGGTGGCTGAACATCTTCGCTCCCCTGTTTTTTATCTCTAAGAGCAGCTTGCATTCGTGGGACTAGTGCAGGGGGTTGAGGTCCCGGCGCCGCAGAGCACCCGACCCCCTCCGCCCACCCCAGGCTTTGGTTTCCTGAGCTTCTGTAATAGCAGCCGCAGCTCGGTGCGTACTTCCCCTCTTCTCACAGCAGCAGCTGTGTGGTACATCTGAGCCTTTCCTGCGCACATAATCACTGGGGTGACCTTTGAAGTAGCTGCCTCAGTGTTTCTCGCCGGGGGTCTTGTTGTCAGCTCTGCCCCGTGGGACCCAGGCTGCGTGTAGGGTGGTCACCCAGCCGGCCACGCTACTGCATGCACAGCTCCAGACGGCGTAGGTTTGCAGCAGGGAGGAGGAGTCCTCTGTGGTGGGGACTGCTGTGCTGCGAGCAGACAGGACAGACCAGCACAGCTGTGCTGGGGTTTGCAACTTCAGCACAGCCAGCGTCACCGCCAGAAATAGTGCTCGGTGCAGCCGTGATGTTGCTGCTTACAGGAGATGCAGAAGCAGCTGGGGAGCCAACCAAGACTTCAAGAGCAAGGAGTTAAGAGCCCTTCCCTTGCTCAGAAGAGAGGACAGCTTTTCTTCTGCATGTTGGGGCTTCGTTTTTGTCTGGACTGAGGCTCAGGCCCCCAGACTTTGCTCAGGCACTAAAATCCAGGGCCCTGAGGGCACAATAGACATCTTAGGGAGGGGTCTCCCCTGGGGCCACCCCCCACCCCTGCCCAAGGGCCCAGGAGTCCCATTTCATCCCAGCCCAGGGCCATCGGTCCCTGCCCAGCCTGGGTGCTGCAAGTTGCACGTTGTCGCTGGTCCTCTGCCCTGTGTTGCAGCCCCCTCGCAGCCTGCCCACCCCCCTCAGGCTGCTGTGCCATGTCCTTGTCAGGCTGCCTCCGGCTGGTCCCATCCCAGCCGGAGAAGACCCACGCTGCCTCAAGAAATCCCTGGGAAGGGAGAGTTGCTGCGGTGCCCCCCACGATGTCCTCCCTGTGTATCCTCAGCAAGGAGGGCTGCCACCAGTGACGGCACCTCTGGGCTGTCAAAATGGCTCCTGTCCTTCGGAAAGAAACCCATCTCACCCCAAAGACCAATTTTGGCCCCTAATTCCCCTCAGCAGCCTCTGCCAAGTGTCCGGGTTCGTTCTGTTGGGTACATAAAACTGTCCAAGCTTTGACCAGCTTCCCTGGCAAGACACGACAGACTGAAGAACAGCCCATCACCTGGTTTTACGTTCATTGTGCTGGCCTGGGTTTGTGTGTGGAATGCTGCAGCCCCGCAGCCGCTTCACACCAGCAGCTGCCCCGCTTTCCCTCCCACCCCAAGCCATGTCCCCACGGTGGTGCAGGCACACATGCACACCGCCCAGCAGCGGCCTGCCATCGCAGAGTTGGTCTGAGTGGGGACAGTTTCCCGATGGACACCTGCCCATGGACTGAGAGCACGGACAATGCTGGGCACATCGCAATGCCCAAACCCAGCCCGAGGGCGAAGCAGCCCGGCAGCCGCTTTGCGGCGGAGCTCGGCTGGCTGCGGGCTACCTGCAGGAGTAACTCTGGGGGGACTCTTCACTGCCTGGTCCGTGGCAGGAGGAAGCAGGGATGAGACAAAGCAGCCAGCAGCAGTGCTTCGCAAGAAATAGCCACCAAAAAGCCGCTTACCCATGGGGAGGGTAAGGAAGCGAAGCCAATGAAGCAGCAGAAAGAGGAGAAGGTCAAGGTGGGCACCAGATTTGAAGCCCTGGCCCAGCCGCTGCACGATGGCCAAGCCCTGCAGCAGGAGCGGAGGCGCAGGAACCCAAAGCTGCAGCAGGAGAATCTTCTGAAAGGGAACAGCACACTCTAGGGTAGGGAGACTGAAGCAGATGCAGTGCACAGCAAACCACAGGCTAGCGTATTTGTCTGTCAGCCCAAACCTCTGCTGACGGCCCAGTTAGACATCACGCAGACCCCATGCAAAGGGGACAAGGAGCCCAGGGGATGGAGTGTAGCTCCATCAAGGTCAAATCCTCCCACTGCCTGGCGAGGGCAGGACAGAGACCCTCTCCAAGACTGTCCAGGCCACTGGCTTTTACACCAGCTCACGAGGTCTCTCCCGGCCCATCCTGCAGCTGTGGTTTCACATCTCACTCGTGCTAATCAAACAAACAGTAACATTTCCAGCAAGAAAGGAGCAGCACAGGCTGCTCTGCAGCAAGGGGCCAGGCACTCACCTGGGAAGCAAGTTCCTGCTTCCCATTGCAATATGTATGGATGGATGCAATGCTGAAAAACAACATCATTGGCGTTACCGGCTGACTCCCCACAATACCCAGAGCAGCCTTGGGGAGGGAGAGGGAAGCTGGGCTCAGATCTGTATTACCTGAAGCTGAAGAGGAACTTGAATCTACATCCCCCACATCTGCTCTGTGACTCTTGGCCTCAACTAAAGCTGGCCGGCCACGCTCAGACGTCATTTCAGGGATGAACCGCTGCTGGTGAAACCTGAACAGGGGCTGCATCGCCCATCTTTCTTTGCGGGATGTGGGGAGCCCTACCCTCACTTCTGCCTTCGAGCACCCCTCAGCTCAGTGCGCTGCACCGCACCACTGCTCATGCCCAGTGTGCGGCCGAGCAGGCAGCTGCTGCTCACGGCAGGGAAAGTCAAGGCTGGCAGCACCCATACCAGCCAACCTGCCCTCCCTGGTGAAGCCAGTCCAAGGGCGCCAGTGGTGTGGTCACGCACAGCTGGGGAGCCCTGGCAGGCTTCAGGCTCATGCCACTTTCACTAGCAGCTGCGGAGCTGCTCTGCCCCAGCCATTTGGCATCTGCGGGGTCATTTCTATCCTGTGTAATAAACAGAGAGCTGCTTGTCTCCTGCTTAAGTCCTCACGCTGTGCTTTCCGCAGACTGCCACCCAAGGCAGTGACTACTTGCAGTTCCTTGTTATCTAATGGGAAGGCTGCACAGTACACACACGCAGGCAAGGACACATTGCAGTGAGCTCCGCTTAATTCCCCTTTAGTGGCTAGTGAGGCCTTTAATCTTAATAAAGCTGCCTCCACAGCTACGTACGGGCAATGCACAATGAACTTACTTGAACACAGCGCTGCAAACACCTTTTGAAACAGCCTTTCTGCACTAAACACACAACAGGCAATATGTTATCCAAGTCAACAGCCCTCCCAGGCCTCGCCAGTTTATTTACCTCCCGGTGATTCATCTCTCCCACGTCCGTGACAGGATCAGTGCCACCTTTTCCCCACTGTATAGCGTCAACATTTGGGGCAGGTTCATCACTTATGTGTCTTCGCTTAACTCAGGCACTTCTGTCAGGAGCCTGTTCTGTAGCCAGGTCAGACACGCGGGGAGAATGAGCCAGAAGCCCTGGGACTCTTGAATCGAGGGATCTGGGGGGCTATAAATGTGCTGCAATGTGATTTTTGCTCTACCTGTCGTGGCACCTTCCCCTGCCTGACTAACGCTTCTGAACGCCAAGTAACAAGGAGCACTCCATCATGCCAAGCAGCCGTAATTACCTGGTAATAGATCTAAAAGGATAATTCTGTTGTCTGTCAAAGATGCTGGCAGATAGGAAAGGAGCCAATCATCAGATCAGAAATAAACTTCAATAACATAATAGCCAGCACACTAAGCAGCAGGTTAGAGCAGTATACACTTACAGATGATCTGGAAGATTTGTTAAATGAACTTCTCATGCCTTCCTGAGCATGTAATGGCAATGCATTCACTGCATAATCAAGCCCAGAGCAGTTAAAGGACTGGGCTGAAAACACAGCAAGAGAACTTACTAAAAACTGTTCATTATGGCCGAGTCCTCCTTCCAGCTAATGTTACGGTACAAATAGCCACATACACACTTTTCACCCATGCCCCCTCCTAGCAAAGGAAAGGGGCATAAGAAAGTCTCCAGTGCTTGTCCCTGCAGCTGGATGAGTAAAAGCTTCCCTACATGGTACAGCGCACCTGAACGGCATGTGTTGGACCGCTAAGAAAGGATGTGTTATGGCTAAAGGACAAAGAAACTCAGGGAGCCCAAACATGGAGCACATGAAACTCTGGTAAGAAACCGAGCATCGCTCCAGGGTGCACTGGAGGGGAGAGGGAGCAGCCGCTGGGGCTGGGAGCTGCCCTGGGAGTAGCCGGCACAGCCGATGGCAGCCGTCTACCACATCACTTTCTCCAAGCCTCAACCAACTTCATCTGCAAGGGGGTTAGAGTCTCCAGCTGTAGTAATGTAGCTACTCAAATATCCACCACCTGACGTATGCAGAGTTTTTGCATGGGTCTAAGACGATTAAAGATAGCAGAGCTCGGGCAAGGGAGGGGAATGGCCACCGCAGTAGATAAGCACACATTTACACCCGCATACTCTGCTTCCCCCTCATTCCCTGCCTGTGATTTTACAAGCTGCTGACACCTCCTCCATGCCAACCCTGGGCATCGCCAAAAAAGCCCCAGTGGCCGTGTTACAGGCAAAGACTGCAAATCCCCCACACTGGGGTGTATTTATGGATCGCAGAAGCACAGCACTTCTGCTCATGCAAAAAGGCTTTGTTTCCTGCCAGCTGCAGAAGACCATGGTACCCAAGGAAGAAGGGGCGCAACAGCTTTTTCTGAGACATCGAATCAACAGTCATGGATGAAATAGCTCCTCTGCAGCAGGGCGAATACTATGCTCTCGGATAGGATCAGTGCTGAGTCCCAAGCCTAGCAACTGGCAATGTGAAGAGAAAGCTCTACTCCTGCTAGCTTGATAGCAGCAAAGCTGCAGCCTGCAAATCCCTTAACCATTTCTAGGTTGCATCTAGGGATGCCGTGCAGGTTGCGTCAGGTTCACGGGGGTCTGCAGAAGGGGGGGGAAACCCTCTTTGCACTTGTCAGAAAAGCTGTGCTACAACAGCTGCACTTTAGCAACAAGTGTGTTGCAACAAGTTGGTTGAGCTACTGAGCCCGATTTGAGTTATAACAGAGTCGGGAACATCTGCTCTGCGTGTATGGTGGGAAACAGAACGTAAACGAGGAGGTAAACACCACGTGTACGAGGCAGGGGGAGGGAGATGCTGCAGAAGCACATTGATCAAGCCAAGCTGTGGGAAATGCGAAGGAGGGCTAGATGTTCAGCATTAAAAATAAATCACACCAGGGCTCTGCAAGACACCGCAGCCCTCAAAAAACCCTGTGTTCTACCCAGAATTTCTCACTATGGTTATTATTTCCCTTGGTTTAGGCAGAGCTTTCACACTTCTCCTCTGAGACTTACCGTGCTGTGCTGGGGACACACATTTGGCACGTGAGGGTGTAGGACAGGGAAGGGGGCAGCGTGCCTGGCCGTGCAGGGCTGCACCTCTCTTCACCCTGGTGCCCGGCAGCACCTCCAGGGCATCCAAAACACATCCTTTCCCTCCCTGGCGCTCGGTGAGTGTTTGCAGCAGCCGCTCAGGCACACTTGGTGACAGCCTGTCCAAGATCTCTGTCTCTCCTACCAGAGCAATGGACTCACTGGTATAACAGCCCAGGCGGCCAAGAAGGCCAATGGCATCCTGGCCTGTATCAGAAATGGTGTGGCCAGCAGGAGTAGGGAAGTGATCGTGCCCCTGTACTCAGCACTGGTGAGGCCGCACCTCAAATACTGTGTTCAGTTTTGGGCCCCTCACTACAAGAAGGACGTTGAGGTGCTGGAGCGTGTCCAGAGAAGGGCAACAAGGCTGGTGAGGGGTCTGGAGCACAAGTCTGATGAGGAGCGGCTGAGGGAACTGGGGTTGTTTAGCCTGCAGAAAAGGAGGCTGAGGGGAGACCTCATCGCTCTCTACAACTACCTGAAAGGAGGTTGTAGTGAGGTGGGTGTCGGTCTCTTCTCCCAAGTAACAAGCGATAGGATGAGAGGAAATGGCCTCAAGTTGCGCCAGGGGAGGTTTAGATTGGATGTAAGGAAAAATTTCTTTACTGAAAGAGTGGTGAAACATTGGAACAGGCTGCCCAGGGAAGTGGTGGAGTCCCCATCCCTGGAGGTATTTAAAAGACGTGTAGATGAGTCGCTTAGGGACATGGTTTAGTGGGCATGGTGGAGTTGGGTTGACGGTTGGACTCTATGATCTTAGAGGTCTTTTCCAACCTCAATGATTCTATGATTCTATGATTCTATGAACAGACATGCTTGCCTTGCCCTTAAATGGGATAGGGAAACTTTGCTGCTTGGGGCTGCTGCTATGATTTTTAGCAGTGCAATTTAAAAATTGCAAAACAAAGAGCAGACTGTGGAAGCGATGAATTAAAGCACCAAGCCCAGACACCCTCAGTTCATTATTTTGGGTAGATGCTTGGTAGGTGACTTTGACAGAGCACCCCACCAGGTCTGAGGGACCCTACCAGTGCTACAGGTTGGCTGCATGTTGCCCAAGGGTCTCCTGCTGAAGGGCTACAGCATCGGGCCTCGCCACAAGGTATGGAAAAGAGCACACATAGGTCCTTCCCTACTTGAGGGGCAGTAGCATCCACAGGGGAACAGGACAGGCAGCCAGGGCAGTCATATGGTACAGCAAGGTTGGCTTGTGCCAGCAAAGCCCAGATCCAAACACACCTTGTCTGAGACACCCCCCCCAGCTTTGGGGCTGTGCTGGGCAGCACCACCTGCGTTTAGGTGGCTCCGTTCACACTTGAGAGACCTAAAAAGCATCAGGCATTAGCCAGGGGATGTCAGCAGCACAGATGCTGAAATACCCTTGAGGCTCCAGGCCTGAATGTTTGATCCACCTAGGAACAGAAGTGCTTTGGGAGTCTTGAGGTTTAGGCAGCAACTGAGGGAGCTCTAAACACTGTATTTATTTAAGTATCGAACGTGCCTACCTTTCCATAAAAAAGTCAGCTGGGCGTTTGCCTTTCCTCCATCATGCCTGTGCATGACCAACCAACCCCATCCAAATATACTCCATCGGGTGTCACTGGGGCACTGCTCACAGACCTTGCACTCCTCCGCCCTATGTCTCGTAGGGAGCCCAGCCCTGCAACCACTCATGAGGAGGGCAGTCTCTCCAGCAAGTGCTCCGACCTCCATCCCAGGTGAGGCTGAAGAGAGCATTTGCCACCATTCCCCTGGGAGTGTGCAGGAACAAACTGTGCTCCGTGGCATACAGCAATAGTTAACACAAGCAACGTCACCCAAGGTTTGTACAACCAGCAGGTTTTTGAGCGCTTGCCTGACAAATGGCAGATCCGAGCTCTCTGCTTTCCACCGTATGGGGAGAGCCAAACCTGCAGCACCCTCTCCCCTAAAGAACAGAAGAACCCTCTCCCCTACCAACAGAAGCGATGGGCCAGCATGGATCAAAAGGGAACTATCTCCCCCTCCTGTCGAAACCATGACACTGTGCAGCAAAATTAGTAAGTATTGCCAGCAGGTTTCTGTCTGGCAGAAACATACTGAAAGAGGAGGCTGGGATTTACAAACACATTCGGGAGGGGTGGCAGGGGGGAAGCGTTGCCTTCTGTTCCCTGGACAGCTTCTGCATTTTGCATTGAACCAATCAGTAAATAAAATGCAGAAGCAGCCTCGGGAGCAGAGACCAGACCCCAAGAAAATTCCCCCATCCACCATGAAAGCCCTTGCAGGCAGCCCTCGCTGCTGCAAGCACACTATGCCCCTGGCCTTGTGCCTGACAAACACTCGCGCAGATAAAAAATACAAGGCCCAGAGACTTTGGGCACCAGCAGAGCAGAAGCTGCAAAGGTCAAAGTTTTGCGCTGTAATTAGTTTTGGGGCGGGTTTTTTTGTCTTTCGTTTCTCCCAGGCACATGCGAAGTCCACAGCAGAGATGGGGAGGGAACCACCTCTCCAGGAGGCCCCTTTGGCATTATCAGACCCCTGCCTTGACTGCAAGGCAGCCTGTCTTCCCATTCGTAAAATGGGAAATGGCAAGATTAACAGAAACCCAAATCAAAAGACTTAAGTGTCTGCTTTTGAACAAAGCTGACGTAAGGCAAGAAAGCTTAACCAGGGCCTAGAAGAACACTAATTATCAAATGCAAAAATAACAGGTAATTTGTCTCTAATGTGAGCTAATCATTTCTAGGGGAGGAATTAATTAAATGGGGGAGTTAAATCACCAAGAATTTGCGGAGTGACCAGTTCTGATGGGATTCAGTTAATAAGCTATCTGAAAATCATGTCAGCTTCATTTTCTTCTCTGGACACAAGAGGAGAGACAGAGCGGGAGGTTAGTGCAGTGCCTCCCCCTCCCAGGCTGCAGCCTGAGATGACCGCACCTTACTCAGCCTCAGCCTTTTTTCTTGACAAAACTTAAGTGAATGAAAAGCAAAAGCCAAAAGTAGACCACTGGCAAAATGCAGTTGTTAAAAAAAAATTTTAAAAAAATTAGCCGGTGAGAGAGAAGGAAGTTTCCTTTACATAAATGGCTCGCAGGGTCATGAGGCACCCTCCTGCCTGAGCTCGGTGCCAAACAAGCAACGCAGTGAACTAGAGTCAAAGTCCGGTGCCAGCATTCTCCAGGAAAGGGGGGGGGGGGGTAAAAGGTGAGCATCCCTCCCTCGGACATGCCCGAGGCACTTGGAACAAGAAAAAACTCATTTTGCTTGGGATTTCAGTTATGTCCAAGCTGTTACTTGGTCCCAAGCAATGGATGGGAGGTTGAGGCTCTTCCACGGCCGGTACGCAACCTCATCTGTCTAATTAGCCAGAGGGGTGTTTATGTCAGCGTCATATTTTCACGACAGCTGCATGCCGTTAATAAAACCCAGTCCGCACAGTGCCACCGACACGCTCCAGGCTGGGTGTGGGCACGCAACCTCATTTCTGTCTAATTAGCCAGAGGGGTGTTTATGTCAGCGTCATACTTTCACGACAGCTGCATGCCAGCTGCAGGAAGAGAAATGATCTCCAGCCTTGTAGAAACGCAGAGCCGCATGGGCAGACACCATCTGATCTCTCATAAAGCCTGCCAGCACAAAAATAACTTCTCAGAAACACTTGAACACGTCTGAACAAGCAGTGAGCCAATATTGGATCAGCACTTTGCATCACAGGGCTGTAGCATTTGCAATCCAGCCTTCAAAGCCCTAAATTTGGATTTGCTTGGATTTGCTGCATCTTCAAACCTCTGAGCTCACCTACTTTCAGTTCTGCTGTCTCCTTACAGCATTATGTGCCAAATCCTCTAACAACCCTCCTGCATGGAAAAACACAAGCATTTACAGTTCAGGGCAGTGACTAATTTGTGACACCTATAATGGGTGAGGCTCTGCAAGTGAAATAATATGGTCAGATCCAGATGGAACTGAGGGGTGTAGTTACATTATCTAATTCATACACAGGCTGCGTTTGTCCACATGTGAACAGAGGCCGAAGGAGGCGAACTGAAAGCTTATGGCTCTCTCAAGAAATGAAATTCACTGTTGCTGATTTGTAAAATGATTCTCTAAGTGTTAGGATTTTCCCTGATAATGCATGTACTTGCTGTGGTAACACAACCTGATAGCTCTGAGACATTTTGCAGTTTATGCCTGAATGGCAATAATAATAAAAAAAGCAAAACATGAAAGCTGTCAGTGTCTGTTAGTGAGTTCACATTACAGAACAAAATATTCTCTCCTGGAACACGCTGGGTCTTATGCAGATTCAACTTTTCTGGGTGACGCAAATGCTGTAAAAACAACTCTGAGTCATAGAATAAAATCACATAATTCCCCGAAGCCAAATAAGGACAGAAGTCAGCCCACGCAGCTCTGACTTCCCACTTTCTTGGTAGTAACAATTTTGTTTATCTTCCCTTCTAAATGATACCATTTGCCTTGCTCTCACTGCAAATCTTGCGTTTCCTATCACTCAAGCCCATAGTTGGTGTAAATACTGGTATTGTAAAAAACAAAGTCCTGTCCCAGCCTCTGCAAGGTCTAGTGTAAAGCCTGTTACGCGCTCTCTGGGACTAGCTTTGCTAATTGCTATGAAGTCTTTATGGGGAACCTGGAAGGCATTCTCCCAGGCTGCCTGTAGTTTTATTTTGATATATTTTTCACTGAGAGTTTGTTTACAGCCCATTAGAGCCGGGCTTGGGTATTTTATGAATGTAATACAGCAGCACACAAAGAGCACTTAATGCCTTAAGTCTTTAGAACGCTTTTTAATTTCATAACGCAACTAAATTGTTTCACCACCAGATTTCCCATGCACCAAATTCGGCAAAGCCTTGTGCAAACAGACTTGCGGCATGTAAATAAAGCCTTCAGACTTGATCTGTAGGTGGTGTAAATCATCATCACTCTACTGCTGTCATTTTGCATCAGCAACTGCTGAGCTTTCCACTTTGAAACCTTAAGGACATTTTATTAATACAGTGGGAGGAGTTGCAGAAGAGCTGTATGTGATAAACAAGATGCAATGTATTTGCAGTGCATGTAAGCGTATTGTTTATGTTTGGCATCATTGATTTTCCTTCTCCCTGGCTTGATGGCATCTATGCATGACAGCTGAGTGACTGTGCTGGAAATATGGGTTGTAATGTTCGCACGGTAATGCACCATAAGCTTGATCCAACTGTAAGGCAAGTAAGAGCTATCTGTGTCCTTACTAGTTACTAACAACTGCATCTGTTTAGGGTCCAGTTTGGAAGATGCTGTGGCATACCCCTGGCTTTACGTTTTGCAAGGCAAAAGCCTCTTCAAGCGGGTGAGAACGTAGCAGTGTGTTTGCATATTGTTGCTGCCTGATGATTGACATACGCGATATACCGGTGCCTGATTAAGATACGCACACACTGCTGGGTACTGAAGCCATTAACATAGCAAAGCAAAGACATGCTCGAAGTGTGGGATTCCTAAATCAGAAAGAACAAACTGTGCTGTGACCTACCAGAGCTTTAACTCATCCCTCGGCTGCTGCGCCGCAGCTTCAGCCAGCTAACACATGCTTGCTCAGCTGCACCCCCTTGTCAGCCTTCTGTTTAGCTATTCCTCCTTCTCTTCCCCACACTGAAGTGTCTTCAGAGTTACCACTAGTAACTGAATATATTTACCGAATATAACTGAGGTCTCCAAGAATAGAAGAGACCTCATGCACATTTGACATTTTTGTGTTTAACAGTAACATTTCTGTATTTGAGGCATGTTTTTCCACTGCCGTTTTTTAAACACAATAAATTCAGTCTGGTTTTGATGCTGTTTTTTCCTGAAAGGTCTACCAGATCTCTAACAGAGGCTATATCACCAGTGTGTCACTTGATGAACAGCAAAATAAGTTATTTATTCAGCCCCTTTAAAATTCCTGTATCATTAAATCCAATGTAGCGCAAATGTTTGAGAACTGTTGAGAAGAAAATATGTCTCTATTAAAGCTCCAAGACTCTTGTCTTTTTGATTAAGGAAAAGCAATTTTATACTTCTGAGACCTCTCATGCTGTATTCTTAAGGGAGGAAAGGCAGGAAATAGTCTATCTGACATTCCTCATTTGGGGAGAAAAAAAACACTTCAGAGTTCCTTTGTATCATGGAATCATAGAATAGTTTGGGTTGGAAGGGACCTCTAAAGGTCATCTAGTCCAACTCCCCTGCCATCGGCAGGGACATCTTCAACTCGATCAGGTTGCTCAGAGCCCCGTCCAACCTGACCTTGAACATTTCCAGGGATGGGGCATCCACCACCTCTCTGGGCAACCTGTGCCAGTGTTTCACCACCCTCAGCATAAAAAATTTCTTCCTCATATCTAGCCTAAATCTACCCCCCTTTAGTTTAAAGCCATTCCCCCTTGTCCTGTCGCAACAGGCCCTGCTAAAAAGTTTGCCACCATCTTTTTTATAAGCCCCCTTTAAGTACTGATAGGCTGCAAGAAGGTCTCCCCAAAGCCTTCTCTTCTCCAGGCTGAACAACCCCAACTCTCTCAGCCTTTCTTCATAGGAGAGGTGTTCC
>NW_008795695.1:15391868-15421627 GCF_000699145.1 Aptenodytes forsteri
CCTCAGGACTCTGGGATGCATCTCGTCAGGTCCCATAGACTTATGTATATTCAGGTTCCTCAGGTGGTCATGAATCTGATCTCCTCTTACAGTCGGAGGGACTTTGCTCGCCCAGTCCCCATCTTGCGGTCCATTCACTCAAGCAGTGTGGGAAGAGAGGTTGCCAGTGAAGATTGAGGCAAAATGTTGTTGAGTACCTCAGCCTTCTCCTCGTTTGTTGTTACCAGTTTGCCAGTCTTGCTCATCAGGGGGGTACGCTTTCTTTGACCTTCCTTTTCTGGCTGACATACCTATAGAAGCCCTTATTATTCTTTGCATCCCTTGCCAAGTTCAGCTCCATTTGTGCCTTGGCCTTCCTGACCCCATCCCTACACAACCGGGCAGCATCCCTGTACTGGGTTTTCAACTTTCTTGCCAACTCTAATCCACTGATAAGCCCAGAAAACTCGATGCTTTCACCTGGGACTTACATGTCCACATGAAAGGATAAGTGAAAGTTGCAGGTAAGCATCTCTAAAGAAGAGAAGGTGCATTGTTAGTACCCAACCATCCTAGCATAATATCTGTAGTGCTGTATATGAGCTTAAACTGGGGGCACAGCAGTGACTTCCACTTGGACAAGTTATACATGTAATTCTACAGTGCAGTACTGTCTACAGTAACCACCAAGAAGCTCATAGAAATTTCCTCCAAATACTACTATTCGTCTGTCTAACTTGCACTGTCGTAAATGCACTATCATGGGGTTTGTTGTAAGTGCTGGCCTTTCTTTTCCATCAAAAGGAATGTCTTATATTGAGATTTATACAAATGGGCTGCACGGCAAACTGGTAACAAGCCTTTGCAGCCCAAATATTTGGTTCTTTACCTGTAAATAGACACCATGATCAAATCTGAAGTTTACAGCCTAGGCAGGTCACTGGAACACTCTGCCCCTATAAAGCTACACGTAGACGTATCCTATTTTAGCCTTGCACATAGAAGACTGCAATGCAAACGCCAACGCATTCCCAGGCTGCCGATGGATTTTATGACCTTTGCTTTTTGTCTTGCATCTCCCGCTTCTCTAACTCATGGCAAAAGCTGCACCTCCACCTCTCAGCTACAAAAGACGAGGGGTGATGTGCTCACAAACCAGCGAGGCTGGAGCTGTCAGAACTGACGCCAGCATTGACTGTGTCATTCTGCAGAGGGCACTTGTTACTCCTCCGGTCAGTCACCAGACCATGGTATGCACAGTTTCACAGCTGTCATGCTGAATATTTTAAATGACTGGTTTTTTTGCCAAGTCAGAACACATTCACAAACTGAGAGATCATCTCAGGACAAAGCCTGTCCAGGAAAAAGCCTGTTTCTATTTTGGCACTGCAGCTTGGAGCAAGAAGGTACAGATCCCAGGACTGTCACAGCTCGAGTCTGTTTATGGAGGAGGTTTAAAACACAGACTTAGCTAACCTCTGAATTTCCTAAAGGAAAACATACAACACTGCTTGTTTATTCCCCCCAGACAGGAATTTCATCAGATGAGGTCTGTAACATCTGACTACAGTTTGCCAACCACACTCTCAAAGCCCACAGGTGATACTTTGGGGAGATCAGAAGAAAAGCAGACCTAAGAGGCCGCTACGAGGTGTCCTCCCTAAGAAGTTCTCGTTAGCATCAATCTGTATGAATTATGGAGTTAATCCTCCCTACTCTCATGAGTAATCCTATGTATTTGCACAGCAATTCAGATAAGATGCTACTCCGCTAGATGCTATACAAACATGGAACAAAAGACTACAGGACATCACAGATGGGATCTGTGTTCCCGCACAGGTTTCCTGTTATCCCACAAGTCCATTGCTAGAGGTGGCTGGCATGTGCACTGCCACACCGGGACACCCTCCGGAGGGATGATCCCATTTGGGTAAAGGAAATAAATCACAGAAAGGAGACGTATCCCACAACTGACAAGGTGGGATGAGGTATAAAAAGATGGTCCAGAAAGAGTTTAGGCAGGAGCACTGTGGTGTTAAAAATCAAAGTACCTGGGAACAAGGTAAGTGAGAGACGATGAAACAAATGGAAGAAGTTTGGAGCCTGGGACCTGTGTAGTCCTCTGCCTTACACGCCTGTGCGCTCAGGGGCCTCAGATTTCCTCTGAACTTGCTTCAGTCCATCAAAATACACAGGAACACATGAGCAGCCATAATACACGTGACACGACTATACACCAAAACATGGAAGCTGGAACGGAAGAGTGAAAGGTTGTATCTGAACGTGCAAAATACTTGTCCAAGGCAAACTGAATTATCACCAGTTAAAAAGGAAAGACTCCTACACTGTTTAAGTGCCCAGTTCCAAAACTAATGGCATGTGCGCTCTCCCATCTGCAAGCCATCAAGATCAAACAGGCATCTCCAAGCAGTGGGCTGAACAGAAATACCCGAGGGCTGTCTGCAGCCCCCGGGGGGCTCTGCAGAGGAGCTTTCATGTGACCGGCAGCAGGTGCTGCCCAAGGGACGGACTGCACGTGGGAGCCAAGTGCCTAAAAGGGAGGGTAGGTAAATGCTTCCCAACCCTCCCGCACACCCGCCCTGCCTTTAAAAGGAAGAAGGGCTACTCACAGCAAGTATCTTTACTAACAGGCCTGTTCATGCAAGTAAGTACAGGTCTGTATCTAGGACTGCTACGTTGGATTGCGGGGCTGGGGGGGTTACAGCTTTTGAAGAACAGCATCTTTGATCAAAACAGCGCAGTCAGGAGATACTGAGCTCTCTGAGCTAGATGAAGAGGCACTGAGCTAAATTAAAGATTAATGTTAGAACTTGGAGCATAAATTAATCTCACTATTGGCTATACGGGGTTAGAAATTGAATTAATTTCTCATCACATGAAAGGGGCTTGAGCACTATCTCTGGGATTTTTAGTGCTTCCCACTAAAGGACAGTAGTTTTACATTATTTAAGTCAGCTAGGATAAGCCTTGGCTCCTCTCTAGCCTGGTTTACTGGCGCTTCACAATGCAAACGTGCATCCTGTACCAGTTGGGCTATAGAGAAGCAACATGGGATGGAAATGTTCTGACACTAACGTACTCCGCTCTTAATGGCTCTTGCCAATCAGCAATCACCCCGCTAAGCCTAACAACCTTCTCTACTCCACTGAAATCACTATTTCCTTACTCCCCATCTGCGTCTTTTCCAGTTTGATCTGGAAAAACCTGGACATTTTTCCTTCCTGCCTGCTCCTTTATTAATACTGTAATATTGTCCTACAGGCAAGCTGCCCAACATACTTGAAAATGTGCTCTGAAAGTCATTGGTGACACAACGTACAAGAAGAACAGAAATCAAACCCATCAACACTTCCATTTTAGCTGCTGCTTTGCTTGCCCTCCCGTGCCCAGCGCTATTCCAGGCCAGCACTCCAAGGACCTCTCAGTGACCCCAGCGAAACAGTGACATGGTGGGAACTTTCCGCTGGGAGAAAAGGAAAAGCACAACCTGCCCCAGACCTATTTCTGAGGGCAGCACCAAAGGTTAAATCAAGCTGGGTGGGAGGTGTCACCCCACAGCCACAAGCCTTCCCTCGCCTCCCAGGACGAGGGAACGCAAATCTGACATTCAGGAGGGACAACAGAAATGAAGGGTAACACCAGCCACCCACAAGTTAAACAGCTAAATAACCCCCGTATGGGGAAGGAAACTGAGACATTACTGTCGTGAGAGAGGATCAATTCAGTGATATATAAAGATGTTCAAAGGAAAAAAGTGGTGAGCTTTGTGAGCAGGGGGGACTCTGGGAAGCTCTGCATGGAAAGCCCAGGAAAGACTCGCATCCATCGCTTCAGTCTCACAGTATTTTTCTCACTTTGGCTCTTGCCAGCACTAACTAATCCAGGACATTTTCTCTGCCCGCAAAGCTGATCGAGCATATTCTCCTGCCAGCCTGCGAGCGTCAGCAGCCAGCTTGCACCAGTGCCAACGCACGCAGCTGCCATCTCTCCTACCTCCCCCACAAGCCAGTGTCTCTGCTGTTCCCAGCCCAGCCCCTCACAGCACACAGCCTCGCAGATCAGGATGCAGACTGTGATCTGTTACGCTCTTCCCACATCTTTAAAGCAGGAAGATCCAAAGCTTTGATCCCATTCCCACTTTGCTATTGACGTCGGAGGGCAGAAGCCTATGCCACAGCTTACCGCAGCAAGGCTGAGTTGCCCTGTTTTTCAGTCAGTAAAACATAGTTCCCCCCACTGGTGGTAGACCCACTAAAAGCCTCATTTACAGTAGCAAGTAACAATACTACTACTAACCACCCGCTGCCTTCAAAGCTTAAAAAAGACCTGTCCTTCAACTAAGCGCCATGAAGCAGCAGAGGAAGGACTGTCCTCAGCTGCCCAACCGGAACACCAAATAAGAAGAGGTGAGAGCTGCCGAACTAACTTTCTTCCCACTTAGCATCAGCAGGAAACTTTCAAGAAAGCAGCAGTGAAGGTACGCCAAGATGCTTTGGAAATACTGCCTCGACTGTCTCCTCTGAGCTCGGAAAAGTGCTTTGCAAAAGCATTAATCGAGATGATGTAACTCTAGTGCAGGCCTCAGCAGAATCAGCCCTGTATAGTACACAAAAGGAGACAAATGAACCTGGAGTTTGAAGGTCCACTTTTGTTCTCAAAAATCCAATAGACATTTTCTGTACAACATTTCTGAGAGCAGGATGGGGCTATAAATCAGATATACTCTACAATCCATATACTGAACACGTAGGCTGCTGAGGCTGTACTTCCATAAATTGGTGCCAACTTTGTAAAATTAACATACAAAATAATACAGTGAATAACAAGGCAAAACCACTGGCAGCCCAGGTGCCCCTGCTGCTCACTGGAGTGAAGCAGCTCACACCATTTTTACTGTCAGATGGCACCAACACACGAGCCCTGAGCACCAAAGGCTGAATTGGTGACACGCGGTAAAATTTGGAGTCATGCTGCAACAAAGGAAACGGTGTCACACACTGATATGAAATGATGATAGAGCCGGTCAGAAACTCTCCAACAAAACTGTTTGTGGCTGTTAGAAAATGTTGATACTTCAAAAAACATCTGTAAGGTGGGGCCATTGTGACAAGTGGTTCAGAACTGTCATAATGTCAATCTTGGGCAATTCTTTAAAAAAAAAAAAAAGTATTTTGATAATTGGATTTAGAAACTAAAGCTGTTTTAATGTAATTTTTAATAAAGGGAGCAGTACAACAAATAGCCTGAAGTTATCAAACAACATCAAAGACACTGCTATTTTGATCCTATGCCCTGTATTGGTAGGGAGGAAAAAATTTTGAAGTTGAAAGATTCCACAGAAAAGGAAAAATCACCCCATCCAGGTCTAATTTTAATAATACAGCATGCTCTAGTAAACAAAATTAAAAGTAGCATGCAAATATAAACTAGTTTCATCCTCATTTTGGAGGTAATTCAGTCACTGCATTATGGTATTTTTATACTACTGACAAAATAATAGTTAAAAAAACCCTTCTCAACGTACAGCTGTATCTTCTCCTGAACTGATGAGAATTCAGATACCGAGTAGTTCATAAAGCAATTTTTGAGGACTACATGCAAATTTGACAGCCATATCCATTTACAGTTCTGCCAGCTACTGCTCTGGGTTAGAAGAATTCAATGACCTGGAGGAGCTATGTTCAAATAACCTACAGTAATAATTCTGCTGAGAAAAACCTTGAACAGCCATCTTCCTGCGGCTCAGACAGGACATTACTTATGAGGTCCTGCCGGAGCAGCCCTGCAAACTTCATCTGGAGGCATGGATTTGCCACCCTGAATGGCACTGCAGCTGTAGTCGCACCTGCCCCTAAAAGAAGACCTTCACACTACGAAGAGTCTACTCGAGGCAAAATGTTGTACGGTAGAAACAGGCCTCTGGGAGCAGGAACATCAAGGGCAACAAGAGTGGGAAGTTCCTGACTTTTGAGAAAGCAGGTGGATCTCTGAAAGTGCACAGACCAAGTAGAGGTTGCAGATGGTGGCTGAAGAGCTTGGGAAAAAAGGAAGGTTTACCTGGTTCAGAAGGATGAGGGCGGATCTTTGGGACTCAGAGGAAGGTATAGATTTCTGGGCTTAGTAGAAAGAGTCAGGGAAGACAGAAGGAAAACCAAATGGTTTTAGGCCAGTGGGACAAATGGCACAAACACGTAGCAATAAGTGGCTGCTGGTCCCCGACTTCATGGCTGGCAATTTAACACCCCACCTAAACACTGATGGAGGCAAAACCTAGCACAGAAGTAATCCCTCATCGGAGAGCATCTGGTGATTGCAGAAGGAAAACCACTCAACAGCCAGGGTAACTAGGAAACTATGCACCACAAAAAAAATTTGGATTTCCAATTGAAGCATCCACATGGAAACTCATTCCTTGTCCCTAAGCACGATCTATGATATTCATATAATTCTTGACGAGTCTTCATCTAACCTGCTCTTAAAGGTTTCCATTGCTGCAAGTTCCACCTCTGATCCAATGCTTTCAGCTGAAGAATTTAACCTGAGGTAGGTGTGAACCTGTATGTGGCGTCTACAGCCTGCCCATGTGAGCTTGAATTGAGAAAGATGATCAAAGTTGTACGCTTAATATTAGAAGAATTGGTCAAAGCAGTATGATCCTTTCCTTACATGGGAGTGAGATTCTGGTATCAGAACTAAAAAGCATGAAGTAATTTCACCTCTAGTGCATCCTAGAGAGAGTCTCCACTGAGTTAGCAAAAGCTCCAGAGAAGTGACTGGTGGTGCGGTTCTCAGGTAGACATTCTTTGAGCACACTCGCTCAAGCAGACATCAACAAGGACCCAGAGGTGTCCTGATGCTTCCATCTTGTTAAGACATTCATAATCCTATGGCATAGCCCATGCCAGAAAATTCAGCGGTGTGCTGCAGGGTTCAGCTCTTTGTTTGCTACTAGTTACAGGAATGCTGTTGTGTACTGCAGCATGCACTGAAACCTGCCTCCATTTCATGAGTGGTTCCTGTCAAGTGTATTTCAAAGTCATGATTAACTCCTTTAAGAATACCTCAGTTTTACAGCAAGGGAAGCAAGGGTGCATCACCTCTGGTGCTAAACTGAAAACCAGACCAGCAGTAGCAGAAAACACCTCCTAAAACCCCGATGACCCCCGTAAGACTTATCTTGCGTGGGGAACTTTGATTCCCAGGGAGCTAGGACTAAGATTGATGACTTCCAAGGCAAGTACAACGGCTGCAGTCTGAGTGTTAGTTCCCATGCTAAGACAGAGTGCCTCACGCTGCTCCCAGCTCCCCGGGTTATCATGAAAGGAAGTTGGTATTTGCACTACAAGAGCAACATGGGGTCACTCTCTTAGAGGAGAGCTGGGCTTCTGGATTCTAACTCGGCCACTGGCCTCTTGCTTGACTGCTTTGTGTCTCAGTTTCCTGGCAAGGCTGACCTCCTTCTTAAAGCATGCTGAGACTTACTCGTCAGAAGTACTGCAGAAGCACTAGTGGTTGCGGTGGGCCTATCATTTTAATTTATCCACATAAAATAGGCAAGTACTTGAGTCCCTGGGGGAATTAATCCATTTTTGTCCATAAAGTACATTGCGATTTGGCAGCAGTCTAATTATCAGATTCCTCAGCTGTTTTAAGGAGTGAGGAGAGGATGTATCCTTCTTTAGACCAGCTGATATAGTGAGAAAACTCAGGCAAGCTTTCAAGTACATGATTCCCATTATATTCTTAGACCCACACAACTTAAATAACATAATTAAGTACATATAGAGTTTTTTTACCCAGAGAGTCCCTAGCACATCTTCTCCATACACAGATGAAGAAGAGAGCTAGAAAAGATCGACGAGGTACTCTGTTTCCATACGCCAGTCCTCAGCTTTCAAGAGTCTTTACATTTCTTCAGAGAACACTTCCCATAACCTGAATCTAATCTCTGACTGAGCTCAGCACACAAGTGGCATTTAACAAACAGCTTCAATTATGACTCCTGATCCACTTAATTTCTGGCCGTTCCTTCTTTTTAAATAGCCCTAAGTGTCTGCTTCCCTTGCTTCACAAGAAATGCTGTCAATCACATGAACCTCCGAGATCTCAAGCACCATGAGAAGCAATGTTTGTTTCGACTGCAAGAAGAAACAAGTGTTTACCAAAAAAAAAAAAGATAGAAAACAAAGTAAACAATGGAAGTTGGATTAGAAAGAACCACAAAAGTAATTATTTGAGAAATGCTATCAGAAATTTCATTTACCTGTCTTGTTATAGTAGAATAATCAAGGAATATGCTAAGGCATCCCATGCTCTTATTGGGCAGAAATTTTTTTTAAGCTGAATCTACCTGCAAATTATTAAGTAGAAACTAGAAGCCCCAGGTGAGATGACAGATGAGATAGGATAGGGTGCTGCAGTCCTTGCTTGAAAAAGTTGACATCTTATGCTGACAGGGTGAACGAGAAACAAGGAGAACAGTTGCAGCATGATGATGTGACTGGCCCCAAGTAACCCAGATCAGCAGCACAGCTGGGAACAGATGCCTCATGCCTTTGCCTAACCCTTTTATTCTGTTTTCTCTTCAAATTTATCACTACTACTTCTTTCCCACTGAGTCATCAACTGAAGGAGATTAGATAAACTTCTTAGCCACTGAAAAAACTCTGGTACTCAAGACCCTCCTTGAAGCAACACTGTTGCGTTTTCTGCACTGAGTATCTAAGTACATAATACCAACAGATTTCTATCCATTTACTCCCGATTGTACTTCAGCCTTCCCTGCAAAGCCTACAGTCCTAGCCTATCAGAGCATGCCCCTTGATGAGAAACGCTTCACCTGAGAAATCTAGTTTGTATAAAAGATCAGTGGGAACAAAGTTTCCATCACGCCAAATATGTAATTTGACACTGTCACTGTACTGAAACCTGTACGGATCATTAATCAGATTCAGCACTGTGTAATCTGTGCTCTGAACATACCTAACATCTATTTGAACACCGTAATTCCTTTAGCAGCAGTATTTTTTGCTAACAAATCAGGTGATACGCATGGTAAATTTCCCCTGAAGTGGCAGGACTAAGGGTGAACCTATTCTTGATAAAATACAGTTTAGAGCAGGATTTCAGTTGCTTACAAAAACTCTCTGCAGAGATGCAGTGCCCCTAATGACCAAATACACAACAGAATTTCCTTCCACCCTTGCCCCAAATGGACAGCCAAGACTTATGAGATCCGTAGCACTGACAGCCTTTCCAGACCTTCCCTAAATAATGCCAAGAAAGAACTAAGGGTAGCAGTAGAGGACCACGTTAGGGCAGACTGATGAGCGGACACAGGCCCTACCACCACTTACGCTTTTCCTAGTCTTGGCTCTGGTCCAGGCCTGCTTTGTTAACCATCAGTAAGTTGCTTCAGCTTGGTAAGTAGTATTTCTGTGAACAGGGGATAATTATACAGATCACTTTCCGGGGACTACTTACGTGAGCGCTGCATATGAGCAATACCATGTACAAGGCAAATAATTCGTGAAGCAACCAGCCAACTAGGAGGCCGGCAGAACCACAGACAGAATCTGTAGGGGTATGTTTTCTGACATAAAGTGGTAACCAAGATAGTTTCACGCAATATTTTGTCCTCTCTATAGCCTTGGCAATCTTCTCCCCCTCAAAAGTAATCCAGTTATGACTGTCCTATGAGGTTGGCTTGTGTGCTAGCACAACAAATCTAGCCACGTTCACTGAAGCGGAAGAGCTCACAACAAAGTAGGAATGAAACTACAGACTTCTCCCTTACTCCCTTCCTCCAAAGAATGAGAGCTAACTGAAGATTTGTAATTCAATGTAGACTGTAACAACTAGCTGCAGGTTATTTGCATGAACACAGTGATTAATATGAGCAACAGTGAACACTGCACTTGATGAGGATTCACAAACTCAGAAGGCTACAGACACACAGTTTTAATGAGGTATACAGTGCAACTTTTGTTTGATTGCCATGGTGAAAGCCTCGGCAGTATCCTGCTTGCCCAAGTCGTCTTTCCTGTACTCCCACCACTGCCTAGATTTCATGCTTGCACCTAACAAAACAGCAACCAAATCCCTCTAGTAACTCCACCGCTCTCTCAACCTTTATGAAAATCCACAACAGGTCATTAAGCTAAATCCCTCCCACCCCTTGTCACCGTAGGCAAATGGATGTTGTTTCAAGACCACTGCTTATCTGCACAGATCACAGTAATCTCACTGGCAGAAACAAGAGTAGGTTTTACTACAGCCTTTTTACTATAACCTCTGCCACTATTGGCATATGCAGCCATTTATTGCCCAAGGACTGACTTTACTGCACGTTTTGAAGGCCTAAGACAACACAGCTTCACAGTCAAAGACAAATCAATAACCATTTTCACCCTTTAACTTCACAGCCCTTTTCTTCACCTTAAAATTTAGGATTAGTTTTCTCCACCCATTCCCAAGTCTTTTCCCATTTATCGTGGGAAAAATTATGCTGCCCAGTATGCCAAGAACTACTACAGCACAAACTCCCACCTCTGCAGGAACACGCTCTGTGCTTCTCTTACCACAGTACCCTAAGTGTCCTAACACTCCTCATACCTGCAATTTCCTCAGTGGCCTAGTTTCAACCTCATGCCACCAGAGGTAACTTGCTTCCTCCAGCCTCGAAGAGGATCTTCCTAAGCATTTCTGCCACACATTGGTAACAGACTTCCTCCTTCAGTTTTCACTCACTTTGCACTCGGAGCTCCCCTTGCTTTACACTAACCATTCTGCAACCTTTACGATCCCTGGTCCGGAGAGCATTGCTCACAGGTCTACCCTAGAGCTGCTTCACTGTGCTCCTGTGGTGCCAAGCTGCCAGATGACTTCTGCCACACCTGCACTACCTGCAACAGCTTGTGCCAGGAACAAACCTCGTGCTGAAGCACCGAGTACAAGCCTTTGCACTCAAGGCTTGACTTCCAGATCCCACGGGCCACCTCCACAGTGCACAACACTTCACTCCAATGGTGGTTCTGTATTTCTACGACTTCAGCTACACGATATACAGAGGAGGGAAAAAACTGCCAAGTTAGAGCTTTTGGAAGATACTGAAGTGCATGTTGCACATCCAGGGACATAGCATGACAACACAAAAGCCCTGCATGATGAGGTTGGTAACTAACTAGCACAAGTCTAAAGCAGGTAAATTTAGTGTGGTCCACAGTCAGTGTGCTCAAAGCAGATCCTCCAGCAAGCTAACCTGGTAAGCACTTCCATGGTTGTCCAAAGCCCATACACGTTACTGATGTACGTTACAGTGTACCCAGTAGGGAAGATTCCTTCTACAGATGTGCACTATACAGATCCAGGATCACAAGTCCACATCACACCTTCACCCGTCCTCAACCCTTACCGTGCCTCTGCACCACCCTTTTGTGGATCAGAGTTCCCAGGCATTACTTTCTCCCCTCTCCCTTACCGGGAATTCACCAGTTTACAGTCATTTCAGCACAGAACTTTAAACCCAGTTTCTTTCTAAATCACATTCTTCTAAATGAAGCAAGACTTTTATCTCGCTTCAAAGGCATCGACTGGAAACATCTGAACCTATTCCTTCCACTGTGTCACCTTGGCTATTCCAGACTTAACCTCATTCCAGCCTAATTACAGCTCAATCCCATATCTTAGTTTTAAAAAAGTAATAGAGAACTGGAACATGGGTATACATTTGCTAACTGGGGGGGGGGAAGGGGGCAACACTTTTTTGGAGGAGAGGGAAGAGGGTACATACTGCACTTTTCCCACAAATTGCACACGCTCGTTTTCAATGAGGCTGCCTAGCAACAATCAACAGGCAAGATGGCAAAGCTGAAGCTGTCTGCTACAAGGCACCTTTGCTAAGTTCAGAGGCACAACTGTGAGATGAAGTCCTTCACGTTAAATGGCTGAGGAATCAAGTCTGAGTGCGAGTTCAGTAAATTTTAATTATGTTGTTACAGGCAAACTTGGTAACCCCCAAGGAAAAAAAATGAGGTCATCTCCTCATCTGTCCCACATCTGCTTTGTTAGCTCCTCTAGAAAACTTGTACAAGTATCCAACATTGTGGGGCACAAGTTATTTTAAGGTTGCTCCAGCTGTAACCCTAAGCCTAGCTGCCATTTATAATCACGCTGATGTGTACCACACTAGATTCACCTGCTTCCAGAGTTGCACGTGAATGACGCTACTTGGGCTACAGATCTTGTAAACCAGAAGAGTGACGCTTCACAAATGAGTAGACTGTGCAGTTCAACTTTTTTATTTTAATAAAATCAAGAATATGCACAGCACATGCAGTGCTAGCATCTAAACTAATACAATAAGCAATTCTAAACCTACAGTGACTTGAAGTTCAATTTTCACATTCAGCAAGTTTAAATCCATTCTTGCATATTGTTTTGAATCCTTGTATCTGAACTGAAAATATTGCTGGCTGATAAAACTTGCTAAAATGCACAAGTCACTGATTATGCCAATACAACAAAGATAACCACATGTTTGAGGATTGCAATGTGCCAGACATTCACTGAAAAAAAAAAACACACAACTAAACAAAACTCACGCAACAAACATCTGAGAATCTGGACACTTCACATCAGTGTTTAGAAGTGTTTCATTAATATCTTAAGACAAGTGTATCAAAACCTTGGCATGTTTAATTTTAAGTTGCCAATTTTTGTTTTACTATCAGAAAGTTATGGCTACACTGCCAATGCCGGGTCTGCTTAATTTGACTTAAGAGTTTAATATGACTTAAACATTAAAAGCTCACACTACCCCGAAATATATAATTTCACGCATACGGTGACATTCAACATTCAAGTGCCAGTGTTTTTGTACTGTCTTTTGGTCAAGTTTCTTTAAACTTTCAAAGAATCACTTTTAGGCTTACAAAAATAAATATTTGTCAAAAATGTTCAATAAATATTACACAAAACTAGCAGCAAAAAGTATCTAGAAATCTGTCGTGTGCAAATAGTTTTCTTCCCAGCTATCATTCCCATGGTCCCAAATAAGTTTTAGAATCTATTTCCTTCTCCTTAAACAAGCTGCGTTCAATCTCCAAGAGACAAAATAAGATTGGAAGTTAAGGACACGCACACAAGACATATATAAAATTCTCTGAATGTGCAATAAAAGAAGTATTTTGTAAAAAGTTATGGGCAAAATGTACAAGGGCCTAAACCTAGACTTGAAATAGCACCATAACAAATGACCTCAATACTGTCAAGTGCACCTACTTAATAAAAGTTTTAGAACAAGGCACAATACACTTGAAAAAATCTATTGCACTTTAGGAGATTTTTGCCATTTTCCTATGCCACTGTAGATTAGTTGTTAACTGCTCTGGCCACAAAGTCAGCACAGAAATTCCAAGTGGCAGAGGCGTTTTTCTGGTGGACAATACTTATCTTTGGCCAGATTTAGCATAAACAGACTATAAATACAATGGAAACCTATGCAACTAAAACTGACTAAAACTGCACTTTAATAGCAGAATTGAAACCTTGTGCAGTTTATGTACATTTCCAACCTCTGTGATCTCAGGTTTGTTTGTTACTCTTCTGGAGCCATTTTACAAAGTCTACAGTAAGCCAGTTTAACATCTCCACGCAGCTTGAACAGAGTAATGTGAATCTGCATTAAAATAAAGCCTGCTGCATAATTCTTCCTGTTCATACCCTCTTGACCAAAAAACATCAACACTAGCATGCGTTATTAGACCAAAAATTCAGTCAGGCCCTTCAGGAGGGCCAATCACTGCCATGGTCAGCCATTCTACCATTTCAATTTCATATGGCAGGCATTTTTAAAAAGTCTAAATAGATGAATTCTCCTAAAAACTATTTCAAGTTATCAGACCTTTAAACGTTCCCTGTAATGTTCTGCCCACATTTGGCTAGCTCACATTAATGATCTGCCTAAATATTGAAAAAGGAATTGCTGTATTTACTTGCATTAACTTCAAAAACAGTGCTTTTAATGTATGCATGTATCCATACATCATCTCATCATGACTGGAATGGCTTATTAAAGGCTATCAGGTTCTAAGTACCTATCCAGGATAGAGTGAGCAAATCAGAACTTTAACTTAGTACAGTTTTGCCACATTAGAAACTAATTGCATTGATATGCTTCAAGATGTTTTATTTTTCAAATCTGCAAATACCAAGAGCCCTAATGCAGGCTACCGCATAAGTTTTTCTTTGTAATATTATGGATGAATCAGTGATTCCTGTTTAAGTTGTATCACACCTGTGTGCCAAGGTTTGATTTTAGCCCAAGTTCAGTAATTTTTATTTTGTCAAAACAATTGATATCTTGAGCATTACTGAGCCAACAGGACATCAAAATAAAAGTTGTCTAAAGTTAAAGGCACAGTACATTAACAAACAAATGATCCTCAGTCACAAAATTATAAATGCAGTTTCTGGGTGGGGATGGGTGGGAGGGGAGTTAATCCTGACTACAGCAATAGAGTCTTCAAAACCACCTTCAAGATAGGGCTACTTGTTCCTTTGTTTCCGTCTTGTGACCTTGAGCTCCCTTAAAAAAAATTTCAGTGGAGAATCACAGCTGGTAATGTACTGCGAGTTCTTGAAGCTACACAAGGTATAGTCTGGCTAAGTTACATGTGGTTTCCATATTAGCTTGTTTGGTAGGATATCTGCTGCAAGCAGATTCAGTTGCCCCACCAGTCAACCCCCTGGGAGTTATAGTTTCCTCCATATCCATCACTGTTGTAGAAGCCTCCATAACCACCACCTATGAAAGGCAAGAGAAAGTGATGCTTAATTAACCCGCTGAAGACTTGCGCCTTCACAACAAGAAGATAGCCCAGGGCACAGACAAGATGTCTATTGCCTATTACAGGAAACCCACCCAAAAGTACTGTCAAATGCACACATTGAACTAAAATGCTGGAAAGACAGGTAGCATCAAACCAATCAAAGACAGGTAACTTGCGCTAACCTAGATCCAAGAAGGATGCTGAGACTTTGCAGAACAAGCACCAGCTGACTTTGTATTTGAACATTACCGCCAGAAGTTTTACTCTAGCAAGCATTTTAGATCCAGTTTTCCATTTGCCAGCACTGCCTGCCCAGTTTTTCTTACCTCCAAATCCTCTGCTGCCACTTCCTCCACTGCGGCTGCTGGTTGATCGACTGCTACTAAAGCTACTGCTGCCAGAACCACTACTTGTTCGATAGTCTCTGGCACCAAATCCTCCACTGAACCTACTGCTGTATAAAGGAAGAAAACAAACACTTGAGTAAAGTCAGTGGTATTTTAAGGACTGCAGAAAGATTCAAGTACTAAATTTCTTCAACTCCAGTTACCAGCTACAGCCAGAAAACAACCGGCACAAGTGTTGAGTTCAGCACACTTTATAAAGCATCCCAATGCTATCTGAAAAGGGCATTCATTCAAGACAGCAAAGGAAAATTTACTATTTAAGCAGGGTCATGTTGTTGCCATGTCACTAAGAATTACTTTTCTCGGGTCCTGGTAAGATTTGGTTCAGTGCAACCTCTGCTTCACAGAATTTCCAAACCTATCTTAGTGTTAAGTGATTCATTTATGACCACCTTTCATATTGTAGAAGATGACCATTTTACAAGCATACTTCTGAAGAAAAAAAAACCACCAAACAGAATTCATGTGGTCCTATCACGTTAACTACATTAAGAGGAAGGGTTGATTTCTCCTCCCACCCCTTTAAGCCATTAAACATAGCTTTGTATTACCAGCTTATAAAGCATTTTAGGTTTCCATAGCAAAACTGTTTTACAAGTGTCCTCATCCCTGCAGTCTAACTCTCATACCTTTCCTGTTTTATGTCAGGAAGCATTCATTACCATCTCCCTAATCATCAAAATAGCTGCTTAAGGTACATCTCTGCCACATGCAGGTATGCATTTCTAGTAAGTGTTTTCTAAGTGCTTTCACAGAGTTCTAAAGCCATTTTTCCTAGGTGTCATTCTACCTCAGCTGTATCTAGTTGTCTGCTTAAGAGGAGAAAGGTTTTATGGGTTCATTGCCTTATGATAAGATAGAAAAAAACCCAGATGTTAAGCTGCCACCTTCTGATGCACCTAACTCACAGTTTATACTGCACTGGTTTGTCTTCCTCTAACTGTATTTTTAGACTGAAACAAGTCACAGAACTGCCTCTCACAACAGATTAAGTATACCTTCGGCCAAAGTTGTGACCATTACCTCTTAGATCGCCCACGGCTGCCACCTCCTTTGTGATGCTGTTCATAAGCCATGTTTTCCAGCCAAGATGGTACTTCTTGCTTAGCCTCAACAAGAAGATCAAGCAAGTCCTTGGTGATGTTGATGTTCCTCTCATTGAAGAATGAGGTGGCAAGACCTAAAGTAAAAAATCAGTTTTAGTCCACACAAAGCAAATACACTACAGCACTTAAACCCATTCCACACTCCACCTGCAGCTGTGCCAAGTACAATATCAGATTCCTTATAGCCAAGCTTGAGAACACTAAGAATTACTGGAAGAGAAAGTCATTTAAGACCATTGTTCCACCACAGCTAGTCACAAAAACCCAGGCTATTTACTGACAGACACAGAAGATACCAAGCTTACGTGTGGTATCAGAGCTTTTTAATAGCAAAAAAAGCACTAGCTAAAGGAAGTGGCTACTTTCCACACTGGCTAGAGAGCAGTGACCAGCTTCTGGGCACAGAAGGCAGCGCATGAGCTTCTCTCGAGCACTTAGTTGCAATTTGCTACTTGGTCAATACTACTACACCTATCAACTCACATATGAAGTGCCGTCTATGAAAATTCTGTATCACACTTACCAAGGTTTCCTACTCGGCCTGTACGACCAATACGATGTACATACTCTTCAATGTCACTTGGCAAGTCAAAGTTTATGACATGCTTTACATTTGAGATATCCAGTCCTCTTGCTGCTACCTAGTGGTTAAAAGATTAAATCAAGTCTTAGTAAGATCCCACAGACCAAGTAATATGCTTACTGGCTCAAACTTCATAGATTTCACTTACTGCTGTGGCAACAAGAATTGGGCTCTTGCCCGAACGGAACTGGTGCAGTGCTTCCTCTCTGTCTCTTTGAGAGCGATCTCCATGTATACTTGTACAGGCATATCCTTCATGGTACAAGAAGTCCTCAAGAGCATCTGCACCTTTTTTAGTTTCCACGAACACCAGAGTCAAGGAATCCTTGCCTAACAATAATTAAAGCACAGGTTAGCAGAAGAAAAGCTGTACAGACAAACACCTGGCTCCACTACCTGGTGAAAGGCCATTTCAGTTCTCAGCTCGTTTATTCTAAACTGAAGACACTGGAGACCTCCCTCCCCATTTTGCATAACCAGAAGAGCTTACATCAACTTAAAACTGACATTTAGTCAGTGGAATACATTCACTGCATGTTAAGGAAATAGCCTTTCATTCACCTACTCAACAGAACTTGAGTCATGAGATTTGCCTCATCTGAATTTTGCCTTATTTGCTTATCTGAAAGTGGTCTCTACCTGTGGCATTTAGCAGGTCAAGCAGAAACGATCGTTTGTCTGACTCTTCCACCCATACTACTTTCTGTGTGATATTCTCAGACGTAGACCCTACTCTGCCAACAGCCAAAAAGATATATTCATCAAGGAAGTCACGAGCAAGCATCTAAAAAAAGGAAGAAAAAAGAAATTAAAACAGTATTTTTTTTCCCCCCCTTCCACAAATGCAATTTGGGTCTATGAACTGTTAAAATATTTGAACTTTTGTAAAGTACCTGGATTTCCTTGGGGAAAGTAGCACTGAACATCATGGTGTGACGAACCCCCTTTGGTGGCATAGTATCTTGTTCAACAATTCGACGAATTTGAGGTTCAAACCCCATATCAAGCATTCTGTCAGCTTCATCAAGCACCAGGTACCTAAATAGTAATAAAAAAGGTTATTCTTCAGAGCTTTTTTTCCTTTAAGCTGTAACCCAGCACAGACACTGGGCTGCAAGTTCTCAACTAGATGTTTACACAGTTTGAAAGCTAGAACTTCAGTGTCATTAACTCAAGATCTCACTTTAAAAGGTACAGTTTCGAGTTGTCAAGTCATTAGCATATGGACAAGAACACTTTACTTACTTGCAGAAATCCAATCCAATTTTTCCCCTCTCCATCATATCAACCAGTCTTCCTGGAGTTGCTACAAGCAAGTGACATCCACGTTCTAAGTCACGTATCTGCTGACCAATGTCTGCACCACCATATACAACACAGGGACGAACTCTGGAACGGTATGCAAACTATAAAACAAAGTTAGTTAGTTCTAAGAAAAACTATACCTAAGCTATTTTATAATGATGATCTCCTAGATATACCTTTCTGGCTTCCTCATAGATCTGCACAGCCAGTTCTCTAGTGGGAGCCAAGACCAGTGAGATTGGATATTGCTTACGGCGCCCATACCTTCCGTTCTCCTGAAGAAAAAAGAAATACTTGGAATGAGTACCCCAAATACGAGGGGAATTAAAACAGCTACTATAGGCAATACCGAAGACAGGTCACCAAGTTTGTCTTAGCAAGAATGAAAAAGTACAGCTGAGAGCCAACTTGTTTTAAGCACTGCATCCGAAGACTCTGCCCTACTACAGCACCCAAGATTCAGCTGTTGGTTAATATGTTAACAGCAACATAACTGCACAAGCTTGGTCTCTACAACCTGCACTGTGATCTATAACTTAAGCAGCAGAAAAACAATAGCCATAAAACCTGTTACTTCCTATCCTTAAGTCACTACAACAGACACATGTGATCAAGTAGCTTTTTGTAGCAAGGGAAGCATCTTTAAGGCTTATGCAACAACAAAAACTCATAAACAGTATTTTCTCTAGACAGTTACACATACAACCCTTTAGGTAGGGAAAAAAATGTTCCACAGCCTGTATTTTTCAAGGGAACTAGCGAAAGCCTTCTAGAAGTTGAGAAACTTGTCTATTATACCCAGAATAGCTGGGCTTAAATATCATCATTGTGTTCAGCAGCAAACATCAGCATAAAGGGCAAGAATATACATTGGTCATAGCTTTTTCAGGACTGGGTATTTGAATACTTGCCTTCATAGCTCTCAAGGCATCACCAGGGCCATCTGCATAGATCTGGCTCAATATTGGTAGAAGAAACGCAGCCGTTTTCCCAGACCCTATTAGGACACAATTCAGTATTAGTAATAGTTATTTTCAAAACTACTGTACTGTCAACTTCAGCACTAATCCTGAATCACTAGCATATTCCCAGTAACATCTGCATTAGTATATGGATACTACCTATGCCATTGGAGCGCACTCCTTAGCCAGTAGAGGTTATCTACAAAAGACTTACCACTCAGCACCACAAAACCCTGAAGTGAATGCGATTTAAGCCATGAACATTTCTTTCAGGACAAACACAGTAAATCCAGTCAAGCCACATCTAACACAGTTGCAAGACTCTAAAGCTAATTAATTTCCAACACTGCAGGTATTTCAGTATACTCTGAACAGGAAGTTGTACATCTTACACACCTCTCACCTGCAGCTTGAGGAATACAAGACCCCACTCCTAGTGAGAGAGTCTAAGCAGTAAAGAGTTACTAACTTACCTGTCTGAGCACAGGCCATCAAGTCTCTCTTTTCTTTAATAATAGGTATTGCATGTTTCTGGACTGGAGTAGGACGGGTGTAGCGTGTGAGCTCAATGTTTCCCATAATAATTTCTCCCATGTCAACATCACTGAACTGTAAGATATTTAAAATGAGTAAGATGGGGATCCTTCCCTTCAGCCACCATGCAACACATCGTTCAGTCTAAGTCGTCATTTGTAAAGTAGGTTTTGTTTCATCTCTTCCTACAGAATTTGCCTATTAAGTTTACAGATACTCAGGAGCTAGTTACCTAGAGTGTGGTATCTACTTAGTCCACTCACGATTCTTAAAAAGCCAGGCAAGCCTGAAGTGCAGACTACACTAGCATACTATGCTTAGCACAACACAATGCCTATGCTTAAGCAGTTGCTCCAACAAACCAGCACCTCCAAGCACTTCTACTTCTTTACATGTTTACTCTTTAAAAACAAGTCACATAGTTAAAAGTGAGCTACAAGTGTTAACTAAACAAGCTTACACAACTTCTCCCTCGTCTTAGTTCATCATATGCAACCCTCCTCTGCAAAACAGCTTAGCTGTAGGAAGGCAAGACAGTGTTTCCTTTCCTCCCTAAAGCTTAAGACAGCACGACATCAAGGTTCACGTGCAAAATAGTCACCATTAGATACATCAGCAAACCAGACTTTAAAAAAAAAAAAACACTTACACTTTCAATATGTGGAGGACAGTTGCTGCCTGTTGCTTCAACAGGAATGTCATCATATTTCTCAAAGTTAATGCCAGTATTGCTTCCTGAAAAGAGCTCTCTAAAAACAAAAGAGAAAGTATTGTACTTGCTAGATGTATCAACTGACCCCGTCATGTGAATTTACACTATTCCATTACTTACTGTTCCAGGCGTTCACTTGGGGGAAGAGGCTTTGACCAGTCATCTTCATCTGATTTGTCAGACCAGCGGCTATTCCCACCACGGTCAAATCTACCAAAGCCACTCCTATCATAGTCGCCACCTCTTCCACGCTCTTCATATCTAAATACAGCAAGAATATCAGGCCACCATTCCTGGGCAACAGGGTTTTTTGACACGCAAAATTAAAGCTGTAATAATCTAGTAGCGTATACTCTGTGTATTACATATACAACTGTAGAACAATTCAAAGTCATCAGATTATCTGTACTTGCTTCTTGACCTACAAACTGAAATTAGTTTAGTCCCAGCCATCAGACTAGGTCATGTTATTCTGTCAAAGACAGGACAGTTTGTCATGCTTTCACAGCTCAGTTTAGCTTAACACACTGAACCTTGTATCAAAATTTTTAGTTGGTTAAGTGTAACAAATGTAAAGAATCAGTCATCTGCCAGTAGAGCTGCAATTCAAGTTGCTCAGTCTTTGCCATTTTTTGTAGAGAGCTCCACTTAAACCTCTCAGGAGACATTGTTTGGTATTCCCCCCTTTCTCTGTGCCTCATTTTACATAGGTCTCCCACATCCAGACAAAACCCTCAAGTGCTGTAATTTGTTCCTTTATTCCCCCACCACACGTGACCAAACTAAATACCTCTATTACATGTCACATTATTATTTTATAAAGAGGGAGCTCACCTGTATTACTGACTTGGAAAGAAGGTGGAAAGAGTCCTTACCTCAACTGTTTAGTTTTTGGTCTGGTAAATCATGTTTGAGTAAAGTCTGGATACAGGACTAGCATCAGCTTTACTAGTTGATAAAGGTCACTCTCACCACACTTGTGCATACAACGCATGATGTGTGTAAGACTGATCAAGTAAGGTAGAGAACCTGCAAGAGTCTCACCCAGTTTTATTAACTACACTTTTTAAACAAGGAAAAAAAATACTCAAATTAAAAAAAAATATCCATTTTGATGTATTTTATGCACTCCCAACAGCTCTTCATGATTTTTCTGGAAGTAGCCACCCATCTAGCACTTTTTTCAGTGAAATGGTTAAGTCAGCAAGTCATTATAGCTGCAGTGAGTGGCTGGTGGTGGACTACAGGGCACATTTTAACACATACAAATTTCCCATCCTTGAACTCTGTAGCTTTAAAAGCAAGGTTCTCTTACTCTCTCCTCCCCTCCCAGGTTCCTCCTACCTTATCCTGTTGTTCACATCTAGAACTCTAATTTTAACATCAAGATTACAGCTGCACTATTAGAACTGAGACAGACTTCATACACACCATCCAGACAAATAAGTACTTGCCTTCCTCCTCTTGATCCATTTCCACGGTCAAAGAAGCTTGATTTTGCTCCACGGTCAGACCGTGCACCAAAGCTGCTGTACGCATCCTTGTCTCTGCTAGAACTCCAGCCACCACTATCAAAACCTAGTAGAGAAAGGTATTTTAGCCATACATTACATGGTCTAGGCTTTTACAAGAAAAAACTAAGTTCTGTTCCAGTAAGTCTTCACTGGAAGATCTATAGGAAGGACTGCCTGCCTTTCAATCAAGAATGGAAGATGTACAGATGTTAAAACTTATTCAAACAGGGACTAAGCATTTCTCATTGCCTATCAGAACTTGCTGAAACCCCTCCACTCATGTACAAGCATGTTATTTTTTAAAACATTGCACTTGCCTTAGTGCTAATATTTAAGTTGCCTACTCTGGACAGACGGGTATCAGAAGAAACATTAAGACACTAAGTCTTGCCAAGCCTGCATTCTCTCTCCAACACAAATCCTTGATGATGCATTTCATTTTTGTGAGGTTAACAAGGCCTCTGGTGGAGATCAGTAAATGGTATTAGCCCTTGCATTAGAAATCCATATGGAAGTTAGAATGTTTTGTTATACTGCAAGTACGCAGAGCAATCTCATCTACACAGACTAAGACAAATTAATAGCACCATGCAGAAATAAGGAACATGGAGTTCTTCACAATTAATTACCACATTGAATTTTTCCACGGCACTTTTACACCTACCTACAGTAGACGCCTACTTAGGTATCTTAACTCAAAGAAAAAGGACCAAGTAGAACAGAAAGTATATCAGCTTGCCAACACCATGAAAAAGCCTCAGTTTTGTTCAGCTACCAGCGGTTGGGAGGTAGGCAGAAACATAGAGCATTAAACAGTGCTTTGGTACTAGACTAAGAACTTGCAAATTCCGATTCAGAGTTCCAACCTTCACAAGTTTGAAAACATGTCCCAACCAGAGTCTCAGTTATGGGATTCTGGCAAAGAATAAGTGAAATAATTAAACAGATAAACAAATAATGTCACTCCTAGTAGTGAGCATGCTTTTGCCACCTCCACAGCACAAAACCAGTCAAGACCTACGCACCAGACAACAAAAGCAACCATGAAACAAAATTACTCCGAAGAGAGGGGTTGTTCTAGGCCCTCTCTCTCTGAAAGCTTTGCTACAACAATTACCCTACCTTGTTAGATGTTCTCTGGACAGTGTCATTCCCCTTGCCCCCACCCCCTTTTTTTGAAGAAAGAAATTTTACTCCCCAGAAACCAGACATATGCTAGCCACAAGGGAACTTCAAAAACTAGCATGATAACTGTAACTCATTTGGTCTGGCTACCTGAAGCAGACAGCAAAAATAATCCATGCATGAAGTTTATTACCACACAAAATCATGGAATGCTTCAAGACCTCAAAAGTGGTTTAGGAAGTAACTTTAGTCCTTAAGGATGAATTAACTTCACAGAGAGACTGCTGACAAGAAGATCAGCAATACCATAATCACATCATTAACGCATGAGAAAGTTGTTTGTAGCTTGTTTAGAAGGCATCTAAATCCAGATTTTAGTATGAGTAACTTTCAAACCACACTAAAAATAGAGGTATGTCACCCTGCCAAGAGATCTAACAGCAGTGGTAATGACAAGAGCAATCTTCAGGAAGGTATAGATGTAGTTTCTATATTATAGAAATTATATCATAATTGGACTGAGTCCGTACTACATTAAGATCTTCTACCAAGTCTGAAAAAAGTTCCAGAAAGGATCAAAATTTTATACTCCAAATAGCATACAAAGTACACTTACTCATCTAGCTTGTTACTACACTAGTTTCTGAAGCTGGTACCTTGCCATATTTTTCTTTAAAGCAGTACAGCAACTTCTAGACCAAGTCTTTAAGAAATACATATATATACCCTGCTTGACAATTAGGACCATTAATTCCACTTTCAGTTTGGTATTATTCCTAGTTTGATTTTACTTGTGGATCAGCATAGAACACCACAGGTCCAGGCCATACAAGTCAATTCTAAGTAACCAGCTAGCAGAAGACATCATCATGATTTAGAACGACACAATTAAAATCAAAAGCAAATGCACTGAAACAACCCATAACAGACCACAGAGAGACTTCTCTGAAGTGAAGAGAATGATCATGAGACCATGCAAGAATTATCAGGAAATTCCTTAAAACATCAAGTTTTGGTTTGTTGTTTTTTTTTTTTAAAAAGTAAAAACCTGTATAGATTCCATCCAGCTCATAGTTCTCACCAAAGGTATAAGTTTGGAGTTCAGTAAGTTAATGAACTTCTAGAGCAATTCTGTAGTTCTTGCACCTATGAAGAGTGGTAGAATTGTCAATGCTTCTCCTCAATCACCATTTTAATTTGCATTTTATAATGCTCTAACACCAATCATTGTTAGCTTACTTGAAAAGCTGCCACATGCAGCAATCATCAGTTTTTTAAAGATGGAAAAAATAGTTAGAATCATAGAATCCTTTAGGTTGGAAAACACCCTTAAGGTAAGTTCTAACATCTAATCTGATCTATAGTAGATCAAGGAGTAGACTTTAAATATCCAAGAGCAGCTTCCAGGAAGTTTAACAACAAAATGACACGACAACAAGCTTTAGTGATATCAAGTCAAGCTCACAGAAGCAAGACACTTTAGACCAGGCAGCCCAGCATACTGAGCTCCATATACTGTAGCTTCAAGAGTTGAAAAACAGAACTGCCATTAAGTCACCTAAGGATGTATTTTTATGCATGCTTTTAACTTCCTGCAGTTTTGTACTGTCTTGTTCCCATGTACAAAGCTAACAGATTAGTACTACAATAGGGACAGATCTGCAGGTGCGTGGAAAGAGTAAGCTGAAGAAAGCACCGTAGGAGTTTTAAACAGAAATACTCTAGATCCCTTAGCATGCCTCCCCTGTCAATACCTATTGAAATCATTAAGATGCTCAGCTCTTCATGAACACAAAGAACAGCTATTTTTCAAGTCAAGTCCACTGCCTTAAGCAATTTCTTACTTAGCTGCAATAAACCCATTGTGCAACTCTAGTAGCGTCTATGAATTACTATACCGTCATCAGCTACAGAGGAAAGTGAGAACCCCAAGCTAGAAACTATACACTATTTGTTCCTAGAGCATGTCTAAGGGAACAACACACAGGAGAAAAATAATTCTTTTTTCAAGTTTTTGAATGCAGTAATAGTTAATTAACACTTTCACAGAAGTCCATAAGGTCACGGTATGTGAGCAAGACAATTCTACTGGATTACTGAAATACAGTTCTACCAAGTTGTTTAACCGACTTTTACATCAATAAAAATTTTATCAGGTTACTACACTTGTAAGGCTGCATCAAGAGTTTTGTTACATGGTCAAATACGACTATTATCCAATGTTTCTTTTGCCTGTTGCTTACTAACATCTACACCTTGAAAAATCTGTTGCTGAAGATTCCAAGAGCAGCCAATATACAGAATAGCTTCAACACAGCCAAACAAACAATCATTAATTTAGTTGTAAATAACAGAAGCAAACATTACTTTTATGAAAATACAACTGCATAACAGACTTCAAATCATCCTATAAAATAGCTCAGCTTTACATCAGTACTGATGATATCCACTTTGCTTCTCAGTAGGGGACCTGAATGGAATCGTAGCTTTTCCATTTAGCCATCATGAACCTTGTCACAGGGAGCCATGAGGACTCTACTGATACAGTACTCAAACAGCTTTAAAGGAAGTTTTGAAATGTTAGGTTTACCAAGGAAAGCTGGCAGCCTATGTTCTATTAATTGAACAAGCCATGTGTCAAACTTCAGTTTCATCACTTGTTTACCTTTTTGCAAGGTGATGCTTGAAGCCCCCAGAAAAGCCACACATGTGATCACGTACATTGTAATGTTTGAACTCTGGTCTTGCACAAAAAAGAAGACAGTGACAGGCCTGTGCATAACAGGTCATAATATGAACTCAAAGTTAAGACTAAAGCATCCCTCCATATCCAATATCCCCAAAGATTAAACTGGAGTTTGGTACGAACTACCATATGGGGAAAGGAAATCTATGAACAGCAAATGTCCACAAGCCAACTTTAAGTTGCTTCCTGCTTTTGAGAAACCTGCACATTCCTGTCAGGGTTAGCTAGTTAATTTCTTGAAAGACTGCTCACATTTGAGGTTAATGTGATCGGGAACTTCAAGAGCATTGAGCTGCCAACTAGTCCCTCTACTCTCCCCAAAACACTCAGCTCTCATAACAGGCTGTTCATCATTTGGTGCTTTATGCCATGCTTCTTTTAGATAGAAAAACCCACCACACCAAAAAAAACCCACACAGAACACTAGCTTGGACACATGCAAAGGCAAGACAGATCTGTTTCTTCAAATGGCATAAATATCAAGTGGAGCATTTTTCATCTAGTCAAATTTAAAATTACATAGCTCCAGAAGTACTATGAGATATATCAGCATATACTTCAATATTCTCCTCCCACCCACTCCTAATGGAAAGGGTCCTCTTGCAGTACTGAAAAGAGTATCCATGAAAGTCTGCTGCTTTAGAAACAGATGAGATTTAAGTCTTTCTTAAGCCGTAGTGTAGCAGAAAGTATTTTAGTTCCTCCATTCCAGTATTTCAGTAGGTGTTAGAAGAAGCGTTTCTCTTGTATCTACACAAGTCATTAGACATGATGATAATGCATGCTGCAGTATCTGCAATCTTTGTATCTTACAAATAAAGATCATGATTTACTTCACTGAAGTCCACAAAATTCTTCATCTTATTTAGGAAATCAAATGCATGATATAAAGGCCATTTCTCAGCACAAACCCCCCTGTGTAAACGTATGACCAATATTGGTCATGTATTTCATGTTTCATGCACCAGCATCCCACATTTCCTTCTGCGAGTACTCTTGTGGACTTCCATAAAAACTGCAAGAAGCTAAACAAGGACAACATCTCTAACTGTTTTGTTTCTCATGCTCCCTAGTTAAGAGCAAGTTCTGTAAAACATCCCTTTACCAAGTGAAACTGTGCTATTTGTTCATATTGAACAACTGGTTACTACCAGTTCCACATCACAGTCACTAGCAGAAAAACTGGTGCTCACAAAATCCATTAAATTGATACTCAAGATTACAGAGCTAGTCAAGTGAAGATGAGAGACTCCATCTTGCTTCACAGTTAATTGCTTAATGAGATATGGAAGATATTTTGCCAGTCAGATACTGAACTTGAGCTTAGAATATAACCTGAAGGAACCAAGAACAGCACACTAAAAGCAGAAGATTAAGTTGCAGTGTTTTGCACAGAATAGTCAAGCAGTCTGTATAATCACCTTTAACAGCACTGTCAAAGCCTTTAACAGTCTGTTCCTACAGATTCAGAAGTAGGCCAAGAACCAGTTACAAGTGTTGCCACTCTATTTCTGATACATACCCTGTTTTGAAGCTTCCCTGTTCCGCAAGTGAGGAGGAATGTATCGGCCTTCTAAAGGACAAAAGAAAGGTAGTGTTACAAGATTACAGCGTTAGCACCTTTTGAGATACTAGCCTTTCCAACACCAGCTTTTGGTTAGAAAAAGTTTGTCTGCCTCACAGGCAGACAAGGCCTCTTACAGCGCCTTTAAACAAGTCCTTTAATACAGCACTTAATATCCTTCTCTCAGAGGACCAAGGCAGTTAAGTTCTTGCATACTCATTTAGGTAGCTGCTTTTTTTAAGGCACAGACGTCTTGCTATTTGTTTGACCAAGTCATACATGCCCTTTATGGATGTTACAGTGTCTGTGATAAAAGCCTGTCTTCCTAGAACTCATTAAGGCTTAAGCTGCTCAATTATCTGGCACAAGGTTAAGATTTTCACTGTGTCATTCAAGTACTGGCACTCACAGTATTATTACTACCAGTATTTTTCCTTCCCCTTGAATTCAGCCATCCCTATCAGTTCAGCTCAGATCAAACCAGAAGCCACACATAATTGCCTCTGAATAGCATTCTTCATTTACAATCCAGAAGCATCTGTCTGCTAAGCAACATGAATCAGAACGTACCAGGCACAAGCTGAATGTAAACTCCTGGAAGATTCCCCTCTCTTCTTAACATACTTAAGCCTTGCATGTCAGAGAAGGCAGTTTCTACTCAATGAATTAGGATTAGTACAGTTAACTATTAAAACTTTTACCTTCGAACATTCCAACTCTAGCTGAATGTTTTGAGAAGACAGATCATCACATTACTACTGCAGTCAGTGGCCTCAGCTGTTTGGCTAGAGGCAACAGAAATCTGGGGCAACACTGGAACACTAAGTTCTCTCAAGTTAGTTAAGTACTTAAAAAATTTACACATGCCATATCACTGCTAAATTAAGTGCTCCTACCTATAGTACATAGCAACCCTTCTCAATCTCCCCATCAGCCTCTGTGAATCTTTGCTTCAGAAGTTACTTTTCACAGGTACAAACGCCTTATTTCTAAAACTGCGTTTGTAAGCTTGATAACTTGCATGTACTTACTGCTTGAAGAGCTTCCTTCACTCTGAGAGTCTGAGGAATTCAAGTCTAGACCAGAAAACTAGAAAAAATAAAACAAGTATCAACATGTTATAGCATGAGTTTATGCTAAAATACAAAAAGCCCTTTTGCTTATCAAGAGCAAGCAGTGTTCCAACAAGTTACTGCTGCAAAGAAATCTGTTTATAGCGTCAGTTACATCTCCTGTAAAGGAGAAGAACCAAAACCACAGTTAGTACTCAAGGCTATACCATCTTCAAGTGTCTTCATATCCACCAATATACATGCAGTACAGGGGCAGCAAGGCCAGAAGAGTATCTTACACCAAATCAAATACCACAGACTTCTGCTTCACACACATATGCAGGCTAAACAGCCATTTAAAATAGTCTTTCAGTCCACTCAAATGCATTCTGATTGAGATCAATGGCAATTAGGTCTACAGAGACTACAGCCCAAATAATACCAATTCAGCTGGGCACTTGCAGAGACTCAGCTATTTCTTTGCACTGCATTAACACTACTGAAACATTATAGTCTTCGTGTTTGAGGCAGCTACTGTTCATAAAACATCAGGTGACTTCTTCCTACAATTACTTTGGCAAATACGATTTTTGGTTTGCCTTTCTAAAACTTCATTTAGAGCCTTCAGTCTCGCAATGAAGTCTACCAAAAAGTATTTCAGTTCAGCCACTACTAGCATGTAACCTAAATGTTTTTAGGTCAAACACAATATGGACTCGTTTCAGAAGGCAGTGGGCAACCCACAAAGCTTCAACACCAGCTTATTATAGTTGTTTGCCTGCATGGCAAGATTAGAAACTCCTTTGGGAGTAGCAAGACATTTAAATACAATTAAATTTTATGCAAGACCAATTGCACAAAAGTGTCTTCCAATATGACCTGAATCGATCCAAAGCAAATATCTCAAAGCACTGTCCTAGATGTTCAGTTGTGTGTGCTGCCATTCAGGACATTCAGATTCTTGAAAAATCCTCCCGTGGTAGGCCTCGTATCATCCTCTTTAAAGCTACTACTTAAAATCTGATCTCTTTCGTTGATTAAAGCATCAACATGAGGCTAAAGAATGATTCTTATTTGAACAGTAAACAAAGACTTTCTACTACGTAGAAGTGGCTCTCCAGGAGCAGTCAACAGAAGTGATGCATGAATCTTCTCGCACTGGACCCCCATCGTCTCCACCGTGGGGGCAACACTTGCCAAAATCTGATCTCGGAGATGGCGCAGCGACGAAGCCCGGCGCGGCCGCCATCTCAGTGCGGCGGTGCAGCCGGCACTGCGGGTTGGGATTTTCGGCGCAGCAGGGAGCAGCCGCAGCCGC
>NW_008795695.1:15423360-15439823 GCF_000699145.1 Aptenodytes forsteri
GCCCGCCGCCCTCGCCTTTTGTTCAGCGGGCTCGCGAGAGCGCCCCGCCGGCCCCCGTAGCGCGCGGCTGAGATGTCTCTAGAAGGAGTCGGATTCTAGGTCACGTGGGCGGCCCGGCCGGCTCCCGCCGCCATCTTGTGCGCTTCCCCCGGCGCAGTGGCGTAGGTCCTAATGGAGGCGCGGCGAGCCCGCGGCGCGGGGCTGGAGCGTGGCGAGGGAAGGAGGAGGGCGCTAGTAGTGGCGCGCTGTGGGCTGCTTCACCCACAAATACACTAGCCTCCTACTTTGCCCAACACACACACACAGAAGTCCCTACAGAGTGCCTTAGCAGGGCAGGAACTCTGGGCTCCTTCCCTTTGCAGATCCCACTATGCATGCTGGCATTAGTTTCTGCATGCTTCCTGAGAGGTTGTCACCTCACCCTTTTCCAGGCAGCTGCCCTCACCCGCTCTGGATCATCACAGCTCAGCTGCCCTCAGCACAGATGCAGATATATTGACTTGTGGCTCTGGCTGTGCCTACAGGGCTATGAAATGATCCACTATGCCTACTGTCCAGTGGCCCATCACTGAGCCACTCACACCAACACGTTGGTGTTCAACACTAGTTACTACATTCATCATCTTTTTCCTAAAACCACCTTTAGCCATCAAATCTATTCAAATGCCAAAGGTCACCCTATTTTCCCCATAGGGACAGTTTTACCAAGCTATCCCATTATATCCACAAAAAGCCCCACCTTGGACTCATTAGGACTCACGTTTACTGTTATCCTGCAAAATGCCAGTCAAATAATAAGTATTAAGCTACCTGTCACTTTTCAAAAAAGAGAAACACCAGCATACCCTTCCTTCACATCACAGCCTGCTGACACAGAAAATACTAGAGCCATGTCCTTGAATTTGGGTCAGTAAAAGTACTGACAAACATGCTTACAGGATCAGGATACCTCTGAGGCTATTAAGTCACAAGGAAAAGGACATGGGGTTTGGTTGTCCTTGATCCACACATAGCAATTATTCTTCCATTTCCCTCCTCCTTGGGCTTCTGCCTCTTCCATCAAGAAAGTATAAGGAAGATTCATACTCCAGAAGGATGGCTAGATTCACTGTGGGATTTAAAAGCAAGACAAAACTTTTCCATGGTACTCACACATAAACCCACATATCTTTACCTAGTTTTTCCTGAACACAGAATTCTTTCACTTTCTTTCATAGCTGCCCTTAAAGTTGGAGCTCCAGAGCAAAAGTCCTTCTATCCCAGAAATTAAGCCATACAAGATTTAAACACCCACAAACAAATCCTTAAGCAAGCGACACATACTCCTCCTCACAGACAAACCAGCCAGTTCTGTACAGGACAGGGTCTGTCCTTAAACAAAACATTTACCATTCTTCTGCTTTGGTCTTCCATAATGCTTCTTTAGCCAGCTACAGCTCCAGGGTTAAAGGTTTATACTTGTATTTTTTCCCCAGGTGCACCTAGTTATATCATTTAAATGCTTGCAGGTGTGTTCACCAAGGCTGCCTGACAGTTAAAAGAAAAAAAATATTTTATATTTTTAAAAAAGCTGTTACTGGACTTAGGCCCAAATTTTGTTTTTTTTGAAAGCAGATGTCAAATAAATTTTTAATTCCTTTTCTTCTTACAACTTTGCAGATAATTCTAAATTCTAAACAATTCTGCAATGTTTACATCCCTACAATGTCTGCAATGCTTTTGTAAACAAGAACATTGTTTGATGTAATTCATATGCACTAGAAAATGACATTAATTAATCCTTCTTCACTTCACAGGTTTTGGAAGTATCACAGTAATTTAATTCCTGGTCCTGCAGCCAGGAAAGCAGGTGGGCTCACTTGCCTCCATGACAGGTTAGTAGAGGGGCCTGCATGTGTCATACTGTGTCACGCTGGCAGTGTGCTTCCACGCAGTCCATCCAAGGCAGAGCAAATTAGAAAGTTGGAGTCTTCTGCTGCAGGCACGCAAGTGCTCCCATTGTTTAGGGAAGCCAGTTTTCCCTTTGTTATTAAGTTACTGTCTGCATTAGGCAGGACTATGTATTTGCGGTTTCACTTTTTATTCTCCTGCAGCTGACTCGGAGACAATTTGCTGGAGGAAGTTGAGCAGCTAATGAGTACTTGAGTCAAACATTAAGCTAACACTGGAGTCTTCACAAATCCTGCTCACTGTCTGTTAAACTCAGTAAGTTTTTGCTGATGGACTCAAACAAAACTGCCTAAAACCTGACACTGCTGGGTGCTTGGACGCTCAGTTCTTAAATCCTAGCAGGATTCCCAAATTTGCTATTCCCTCACCTGCAGAGCCTCATCTGGTAGGCATTCTGAAAGGCTACACTGTTAGCCTCAAAATAGCTAGAGATACAGCTTTCTGAGTATTGAAGAGATTGTTGCTGTGCATTAGGAAAGCAGTATGCCCCAGCGTGGGTTGTAAAGTCAACACTGTTTATGAAGTTGTAGCTGTCTTTTAGAATATTTTTACCCAAAGCTGATAGACGCTGGCCTTGCACACATGGGTTTCCTTATCTGTTTTGAGATTATCAACAGGTCATATGGTACTAGACATCTTAACAAGCAGATTTCCCATCGTACAGAACTATGGGCTTACTTCTAAGGGAAGGAGGTATTTTACTAACGGTAAGGCAACTCAGACTTAGCCCTGAAATCCAGAGTGTGATAAAAAATAAATCCTACCGTGGATATAATTCTCAGGTTGCAGTACTGAAAACTTGTTTCTTGTTCTACAGAGCTAGCTATGAGACTAAGACCACATACCATATTTTTGTGAGTCTTTCATATTGCAAGCTGGCAGGGCAATAAAAAATGTAATGTTGTGCAGCCACAAATTAGCAAAGGGACTGAGAAACAGTCTTTAGTCAATGGTGTGTATCAGTAATGTCAGAGATCTGTCTTTAACAGCATAATTCTTAAATGCTGCATCTGATCAGTTCCCAAATTTTGGGGGACATTTTTAGGCATCAAAAGGCAGAGTCTTACTGATTTGGAGGAATGACATGAAAAGAAGAACCACATGCAACCATTGATGTACTGTTAGTGAAGCCTTCACTACAAAGTCTGCATTTCCCTACAGCAACGGCTACAAAACTCTTTGGACCAATGGATAAGTTTTAAAATAATGTATGTAAAAGCAATTTATGTTGCAGAATAGAAAGAAAAAGCATTTTTAAAGCTGGCACCCTTCCTCTAACTTCAAAACAAAACCAGGCCTGTTGCATTGGATGGCCTTACCAGGTTCCTCACATTTGGGAGGCTGTCGTTCTTCAGACATTCCTCTCAGCGGCAGTACTGGTGTAGGCAGTTCCCAGCACTTGCCATTTGTTCCTGTCCTCAAGGTGTCCCCTCGGCCGTCCCAGCATAGCTGTTAGTGATGCCAGTCCTGCCTGCACTGCACTGCACTGCCAGTGCAGTGAAAGAAGCAAGTGATCTGAGTTTAAAATAACTCTGCCTGTTCATAGGGGTAGAAAAAAACCTAAGTCAACTGTCTGCCCAGAGAAATGCCTGTGGGATATTGGTTTGTAGTCAATGAGTTTCTTCAATTTAGTGAATGTTTCCCGCCATCCATGCTTTATCTCAGTGTGCAGGGCAAAGCCGGTGCACTTACGCCAGGCATTTCTTTCACCGGCATTGCCAGCTTACGTAGTACTTACCTCACTCTGCACTGCCAGCTCATTTCAGCCTCTCAAATAAACCGGTGGGGAGAGCGTGTTTTTTTCACCCAGATAAGTCCTTTAGTCTGTTTGGGGTGGCTACACAAACGCCTATGCCACTCCAACAAGAGCAAGGGTAACTAGCCCCAGGCAGGGAAGACAGGGGCCCGGAGCTGCTGCAGCCAGCACTGCTGCTGAAGAAGCCTGTGCAGAACCACAGCCTCCTTCTCCTGGTAGGCAGAGGCAGAACAGGAGAGCACAGGATGCGCACCCGTATTTTCTCAGGGAAGGAATGCACTGGGGTGCTCATTGCACACACCTTGGGAGTCAGCAGGGAATCTCAGGAAAATCTGGGCAGCATTTTCTGTTGCCTGTAGAATTACATTGGGTATTTTAGCCAAAATGTGCACGGTTGGTTTTCTGGTTTGGGTCCTTTTGTCTCTGTTTTGATACAAAATCTTACTCTGAGGAATAAAGGAAGTTGCTAATAATAAAAATACGATTATCAAACTGTGTCTGGACAGCATTTGACAGAATATTTACAAAATTTTCCACTATGCTGCAACACTTTGTTCTATCATTGCCTATGCTGAGTATACCTCTACCCTAAGTCTTAGAGAGGACGTTACGCCTTTAACTTACATGAAGAATTAAAAGGCAAGCTGATTAAGAGCTCCTCTGTTCTTTGGCTAATGTATTGCCACCCAAGCCTTGCTGGTTCCCCTTCCCTTGTTCCTCCACGCTCCCAGACTGGTAGAGGCTGATAGAATGTACATAATTGATTGGGAAGGCCTGGATGAAGAGCAGATTCATGACGATTCTCTGAAAAGATGCCTGGAGTGTGTTTGAAAACTTCAAAGACATTCACATCTTGTCCTGAAAAGCCACAAAAGACTGTTTACAGAAAGCAGAGACTCTTTACAGAAAGGAGAGACAGGATCAGAAAGTTTTACAAGCTATGACTCTAGAATAGGGATACACAGAGAGGTTTTGGCCATTTCAACATACGCTAGCCCTTACCTGAGGCAGCACTCAAGGCTTGTCTTTTTTTTTTTTTTTTTCCTTTAATGCAGTCCTCTTTTTCTTTTCTGTAATGGTTTAGTGACAAGATCAAGTAGTCACAGGCTTCTGTGGGAACTGAGGAAGTACAAAACAAGTAGTTTTGTCCTTATTTCTTCTGTTACACTAGGATCAGGCACAGGGAAGAATGAGTCCATGAATTTCACACAGGAGATACTTCTTGAGCTGGGGTCAGGGCCCAGGAGCCGGTGACGTGAGTGTCGCCCAAGGCTGCCACTGAAATGGCAGCAGAGGGGAACAAGAAAATGGGCAAAGGGATGGGAGACAAGACAAAAACTAGTTAGTTTTGGCTCTCTGTTGTAGGTGAATAGTTCCTAATGGCACTCCCTTCCTATGTGTCTCTTGCTTGGGTCTTGGAGTAAGTCCCCTTTCGAGGCAAGAGTAAGCAGACTAGCAAAGATACACCCATGCTGCTTGCTGTGAGCCTACAATGTTACGTGCCTGACACAAGAAAGGACTGGCCTGGTGTCTTACCGGGGCTGCCTCGCTTGCCTGGGTCCAGAGCGAGTGCAGTACTGCAGCAGGAGAGGCTTGGCTCACTCGCCCTTTCTCCTCCCTGAGCCCCCCATGCGCGCAGCCGACAGGCTACTGAAGTCACTGCCCTGTGGTCTGAAGAAAGCTGTCCTCAGCCCAGCCTAGCAGGGATTGCTGCTACTAGCTACTAACCAGAGCAGAGCCTGATGAAATATCCAGCCCCTCACTCCCAGCCTCCGGCCCATGTCTCAGCTAAATATCCCTGCTATGCCAGTGTGTCCCTCATTCTGCCATGCACTTCTCTTGGCTGTGGAGGATTTGCCCTGGCCACGCTGCACGTAAGGGATGGGGCAGATATGTCCTGGGGTTTCCAAGGAAGGGCCTTGTGAGCGCTCTCCCCTCTTGTGTGAACAGGTTTGACTCCTGCTGCCAGGTGTGAACACCTGGCAAGCTTTACCTTTGCAGGTGGTGGTTGTGCAACATGGTGCAACTGCCAGGTGTGTTCAGGTTAAGCAGCAATGGCCTCAGCTATCTGAGGAATGCCCAAGGTTGCTAATACTCCTTATTAAGTGAGAGAAATATTTTGAAGTAGTAAATATTGTTACCTAGAGGCAGCACTAACTGTATGCTTCAGCTTGTGCACTGTCAGAACCATGTTGGGCTTTTTCCGTGGCTCAGGGTCGTAGGGGATGGAAGGGAGAGTGGTTTTTGACTAAAATGGCAAGGGTTGTTGTCCCGAGTGGAAGAACGAACGGAAGGAACATGGCAGTTCAATGAACACTGAAAAGTTCTGAGTCGGGCTCTATTTTTCATATCCCTAGATTCCTTGCTAGCTTGGATTTAAAAAACCTTAATCACTTTTATCTCTCTGCATTCAGATCTCTCCATCCTCCCCACTGGACTTCAAATTACATTGCCTCCCTCTCTCACTCCCCAAGCTTATGCACCGCTGTGTCTTCCCCAATGCTGTTTTCCATGTTCCAATTAGATTAAGGGCTTGCCTGCACAGGAAAGTTGCGCTACTATTAATTTGCAGTTTGCTTTAAAGAAATTATGTTAAACCTGGGCAAAAGGCCATGTGGATACCCTGGTATTCCTTTGCAGGAATACAAATAGCTTATTTCAGGTTAGATCAGGTCAATTAGGAACAGGAAGAACTTGCAAAGCAGTAGATTTTCCTACACCAGAACAAAGAGAGTCCAGAAGCTTCTTCTGCAGATTGTGTCCTCCAAATGGGAAGAAAGGCTGGGGGCATGGTCTTGACCTCGGCAGGAGCCACAATCCGCTGGACAGAGGTAACATACCACCAGTCAGCTAGTCCCACCAAAGCAGCAGCCTCTGCTGCCATTAAGTTCTGGCACGTGCTGTGAAGCAGGCTGCTTCACACTGCAGCAACTGCCTTTTTCCTACCCAAGGCAGCCTGGTCCACAGCATTCATAGAGCAGGAATAGGGACTGCTGCCTCTGTGCAAGGTGTTGGCTGCCACTGCATTCCTACAGTTATTAAAAATGTAGCCCTTTGCCAAAAAAATTATAGTATGATCTTGCTCAATAGGAAAAAGTCGTGCATATCCGCCTACTGCCCCTCTTTGAACACTGCATGAATGTCTGGAGTTAACTGTAGTAGCTTACAAGCGGATTGCAATTTTATGAGTGTGTCTTTCTCTTGTAGGCAAGCTCAAAGTAACAGAAGGTGAAGACAAAAGAAGAGGGACTTATAGCAGCAAGAAGAAATGAAAGAGGCACATCAGTAAATCTTGGGTGCTGTACATTCTCATTGCGAACTGATTTGAACTGGTGAGCTAGTAATTGCCTAAATCCAAATAGGCACCCAGTCAAGATGGCTCCTATATTAAGCAGCATTAGTATTATACTTTGAAGAAGGCACTGATGTTTTGCACTTTGGTTTCTGTAAATCTTTTCTCTTCCAATTACCACTTCTAAATACCAAATGTAACTTTTATGTCACATTAGAGGAGTCTTTGAAAAACCTCTAGAGGGTGGGTCACTGACCAAATACTGGGGTGATGACAGCTCAAAAATGCCCATGGGATTGTTAGGGCCCTGACAACACCACCAGCCCTGACTGCTCCCCCCACCTGCCCATGGCCCAGGACCCCATGTCAGCCCCCCAGGGCTCCCCCCACCATGTCTACAGCCCAGGACCCCCTGTCAGCCCCCTGGGGCCTTCAGCCCCTGCCCCCCGCCCCCCAGCTCCCCCCACCATGTCTACAGCCCAGGACCCCCTGTCAGCCCCCTGGGGCCTTCAGCCCCTGCCCCAGCGATGCAGTGGCCGCAGCCACTGTCCTCGCTGCCCTTGCTGTGCCCTGCCAGGAACTAAAAGACCTAAGTCATGAAGCCTGAGGGGCAAATGAACCAAACACAATGCTGATCTTCAAGAGAAAGGCCCGCCTTCCTAGTTCCCTCAGTGTTGCTGTTGGGTATTGATTAGGTCTGTCCCTCGGCCAGTGAAGGATCTCCAGCAACCGCAAGGGAATGGAAGCGGTGTAGAGACTTGTAATACTAAGGTTCATATAGGTGTGAACAGAGAAGGAATGGGAAGGCCTGGGTGCGGAGGCACCAGCAGGAGCATTCAGCAGGAGAAGAGCTCTCTGAATGGCCTGTGTTAATGACACCTGGATTAGCAGGTTGTCAAGACCGCAGGTCATCTACCTGCTATTTGACAAGACGCTCAGATCTGGAGACAAAGTGATTAGTAGTCCCGATGACTGCCAGAGTTGGGACAGGATGGAGATACTGCTAGCTCCAAAAAGATACAAAAAGATATCCAAACCCTGTGCATGGTCACCAACCCAAGAATAACCCAGGAGACGTGGGGAAGACTTGATAACTGGCATCCCTTGTTCTCCATGGCATCACAACAGATCCTGGACCTATTACCTGGGCACAATCTTCATGTTGCCTGGATTTTAGATGGATGGCTTGAACGTGCTGACCTGGTGCCTGGTGGCTGCACTTGTGAGTGGGAGACTGTGAATGTGGGTGAGTGAAACCTGTTTTGTTTCAGTTTTTATTTTAAATAAAATCACTTTCTCCTCCTTAAGGTCCTCCTTCCCCCCTTCCCCCCCCCCCCCCCCCGACCCCCCCTCTCCTTTAACGCAGCTGCCTCCATATTCTTACCTTTGACACCTTCCACCCCGAGTCTTCCTCGCCTTTCAATTGCAACAGTATTTCCTACAGAGGAACAAGGAGTAAAATAGGAGCACACAGCTGCATAATCTTTCAGTCATCTCTCTTGTGATGGCAGCAGAGAAAGAACCATAAAAAAAATTATGTCAGGAGAAAAGAGTCTTTTTTCTGGATGGGTTCTTCAAAGACCACCCTGTCCCTTTTGCTGGCTTTGGTCAGCAGTGCAGGTCACGCAGCTGGAGCTCTGGCCCACACCATTGTAAGAGGGTTAGCTCAGGCTTCAGTTTGCCCATTGCACCCTTACCACTTAACAAATCATGGAAGGTAAAGGGGTTTTGAGACATCTAGTCCATCACACTGCCTTAAGACTAAATGTATTTGTACACTCTGGATGGATGCTCACCGGACTGGATCTCCAGAACATCAACTGCATCCCCAAACTGGGGGAGGGTTCCCAACCTCCTAAGAGGCAGGGCACCAGGCTGCCATCATGTCACCACAGCCACCGCTCCTCAGCTGCAAGCCAGGAACCCTTGCTTCACGCTGAGACTGAAAAGCTGCTTAGTGAGCCAAGGGCTCCCAGCTCCTTTCAGAGGCCCATGGGCACGGTGGAGCTGTAACCTTCCCACCCCTTTCAGAGGAAGCCAGCTCAGTGCCTGCAGGGAAGCAGGAGCTGCTGCTGCCTCTGTGAGACAGCAGCTCCTGTTGATTTCTCCTTTGTCTAAAAGATGGCACGATGCTGCTGTTCAGCTCCAAGAAGTGGCGGCATGGCTTGTTGCATGCCACCTCACTTTGGAGTAACTTAAGTCTCCTTGTACTACAAGCTCATCGCTTTTTAGCCTATTCATAGTAAACAGGAAGAGTAATTTATTTCCTTCCTCTTTGCAGTTACTTTTTATATATTTGTGTACTGCTATTTTCCCTCTTTTCAGACTTCTTGAGACTAAATTGTTTTTCATTGTGTCTTACAGTTCATGTCTTCTGAACTTCCAATAGAGCAGCAGTTTAACATTTAAATGAATATAGTGTTTTTGAAATGAACTGGACTAACATGGAAACGGAGACTTCTGTCTTCACAGATTAGATACCACAGTGGTAGGTGTAGTGAGAACTCCATACCTACCTTGTCATCTGGAACATCTCTAGAGGCAAGAAGATAATGTAGTGATGAAATTTATCTAAGTGATTCAGATTTCCTCTTTAATCAATAGCCTCTAGGCTGTTTTAGCCTGCTAGGATTCATTTGTGCCAGATGTGATAGTGGTTTTGTGATACAGACAAAACACTGCAATAGCAACAAACAGTGTTAACCAACTCATTTCACATACATTACCAGCCTTGTGGAGGCAGAGCATTCAGGCAGGGTTCATCTAATCAGCTGCAGATGGCTACATGGAAGGCTGTCCAGCCAAGCTAGTCACCTCAGGCCGCTATTACAGCCACAGCAGAGAAAAAGACACTCTGAGGTCAAGAATCATCTCATCCTAAGGTAGATATTTAAAATAGATCAGATAAGGTATACCTTTAAAGTGCCTATGGGGCAACAGGCTCAGATGTAGAGATAGACACTGTAGACATCTAAAATTAGGTGAGCTGAATCTCACCTGTTGAGTCCATTAAACTGGTGACGCACAGGTCAAAAGCCCCACTTCCTGTGGTAAATTTTCAGAGCACGCCTTCTGTCTTTTCGAATTTACAGCCACCTCAAAACAGCAGATGTAATGGCTGCTGAGAGACACATGAGGGTCTTCCACCAAATGGCTGAATCTTCTTACTGATTTTCAAAATAAAAAAAAAAAAATCCTTTTTTTTTTAGTTTAGTTTTTAAATAATCATTTTTCAGAACAGGAATAGTTGCTTTTTCACTTCTGTTCATGCCAGCATGTGGAGTTGGAAAAGCAAATGCTTGGATTAGGAAGCACTGATGTTCATCATGGCTAAAATAATTATATTCTGCAGAGAGGGATTTTTAGGTTGGATTCATCTGATACAGTTGAAGTGCATATTTTCCAAAGATTTAGATTTATCTAAAGATTTATCTTGCAGAATCTTTGGAAAATATGTACTTCAACACAATCTTTCTTACTACCATAGAATTTTCCCCCCCTCCCCCCCCCCCTTTTTTTTTCTTTTTTTTTTATTTGTTATTTATAATTTTTATTCCTTAGTTAATAGTTTGTAATTAAGGAATAAGGTTCTCTTGATACCATAGCACATCTCCTGACCCACTTCAGTGCAAATGCATACATAACCACTTGTTTGTCTGTACTTCTACAGGTGTTGGTGCTGTGCAGATAGGGGCTGTGGTTAAAATTTCATAATGGAAAATCTGACAGGCAGTTAACTAATCCATGAGTCATATTTCGTAATAGCCTAAAGGTCTCTGATGTTCAGCCTTCATTTGATACCCTTGCCATCAGGGAGTTATACATAACCCATCTGAAGAACATTCTTTATATAGATGACTGCATGCTGCCCTTTTATACCTGCAAGAATGGGCATTGCACTTACTGAACCAAGGAAGTCTTCTGTCTCCTTTCCACCCCTCTCTCTCTGTGAGTCTATTTGCAGGACTGCAGAGGTGCACTGCAGGAAACTCACCTGATGAATGAGAACAGTGGAAATCTCTCTGCTTAGTTTAAGTCCTCTGTAGGGCCTAGCCGAGAGGTAAGGAGAGGGGCGGGGAGGTGGTTTTGGACTCCATTCACGCTAGCCCTTCTGAAGGAATTTCTCATCGGTACAGCTCCAGAAATAAAAGTAGCAGTGGAACTACCAGTACTAGCAGAGCTCTGCTGATTTTACTTGTGTATGGCTCACTTCTGTTTAAGGCAGGCCAGATAGATACAGAGCGAGACATCCTTTTGTCAGACCATCCCAAACGGGAATCCCGTCATTGCTGACACCAGTGGAGTTGAGCCAGCATTAGCAATGGCAAGGTGTTTATAGGGAAACTTAATGTGGAGAGGGCTCGTCTAGAGAATCTGCCCCTTTATTTTCTAGCCAAAGGGTGAAAAAGCAACACATTGCTTATTAGGGTACCATAACATTGTTGTCTTTCGGGACTTCTAAAGTCCTCCCTCAAAGGCAGCAAAGGATGTTGGCATTGCTGCTGTTTCCAAAGCTAAAATAAGGCAGACACGTGACTTCAGTAACTGCATGTGAAGTTTACATACTGTGACTTACCGTAATAAAGAAACCTAAACAAAATCCCAGTGTGTCATTAAAGCTGGAATATGTTTTCCATACTAAATTCTTTTAGGTTTGATTTGGCTTCTTTTTTACAGCTGTAGAATAGTAGAATATGTCAGGATATTAACTCTTTGCCATTGCAGGATAGAAAGTTCTGGTCTTCATGAATGGACACAGTATAAAACACAGCAGAAGGTTATCTTAATTTTTTAAACACTCTGGCACAACAACTTTTACAGCAGTGCCAAATGGTAGACAATGAGAGCTGCTGAGAAGACAAATGGAAAGAAGAAAGCAGAGGAGAAGAGTTGTATCCCAAGCTTTAACTTAGGCTGTCTTTTTAAGAAACTCTGCCATTTCCAACTAACTATTTTATAATTGTGTCTTAAGATATCGGCAGACACCACGAGTGATGTGCGTGTAGCATGTGAGTTGCCTGCTGTATATGGAAAACTGCCTAGTGAGGGTCTGGCACAGTGGGAGGGGGAACATGGGCAGCCTGACTGTAGGCACCAGTGAGGAGGTTAGTCATCCTGCTGAGTCAACAGGAGACACAAGCACCTCCAAAGGGTGCTTCTGCCTACTTGTCACCTAACGTTAGACAGCTAAAGTTACGTGGTATGAGCTCATATGCATGCTCATTTATGCATGAAATTCATCTTGCATGGAAGATCTGGATTACCAGATCCAAACCTCTTCATCTCGAGTAAAGCTGGTGTTGGTCTGGGCAGGGGCTTGCAGTGGCTGTTTTTTAGGGCTTTCCTTGCAGCCCTTCTCAAGCAAATGCAGAAGGTGAGAAAAGGCCAAACGAAGGTCCCAGTAGGATTCTTGTTCATGCAAATCTAGCACCAGAAGCGGGGCAGCAGTGTTTGAATCCTGACAAGGAAGTTGCTAAAAAGGGGCTAGGAGAAGGGAAAGGATTACACAGCAGATGTATCCGCCCCACTGTCAGCAGTTCTACCTCTTCACCCACCTCTGCCTTCCACTCACATAGGAACTGATTCTCGGGTGGTATTTTAGTGGTGTGAATTCCCACTTATCAGGACATGGTAATAGTTAATGCTCCTTATTTACACAGGTCTAGCTGTACAAGTTTCTGTCTAGTCAGTCACAAATTTCCGGGCATCTAGACTCTGTTCCAACAAACAGGAAGAGTTAGAGTTTTTCCATCTTCGCAAATAACTTTCCAGGAAGTCATCACCAAAAGTTGGATAAACACACAGTTATCCTTGTCAAACTCCAGGCAAAATGACAATATAGCTAGAATCAGAAAGTCAGAGGGTTTTTTCTCATGTGGTGCTAATTATATGACTAGTACTGAGATAAACCTGGCAGAAGCAGTGTAGTTTAAACTAGCAGCTTTAGCTTTAGAGGACTTTCCATCCTGTTCAACTGCTACCTTGTTCCACCATCTCAGGCCGCAATCTCGTAGTGTCATCCTTACTGAAAGATTTTTGTTGCTATCATTTAGGGTCCCTGCAAGAAGAAGGGCCCAGCTACACAAATCCCACTGGCAGGACAGGGCTGCTGAAAAAAATGTAAGATAATAAAATGCATTACAGACTTGTACGACTCTTGTCTGATGATCTGAGGGACTCCTCCCCCAGTTTGGCCCGCAGTGCCCACTGAAGCCAGTGTAACTATCATCTCCAGCAACTCATCCTGGCATTGGATCACGATATTCATAACAAACTTTTGTTCTAAAGTGCCAAGACAGAGGAACTGTATTGTACGACTGTCCCACAACATGCTGCACTCTTGCTTTGGCTGAATTGTTGTCTTTTTAAAAATATTCTTCTTTTTTAAAAGTCATCTTAATATCAGAAGAGAATTTTCATTTTGTCTGTCTTTCCTCTTTTTATTGCAGTATTGGCTGTAATTAAATGTTAAATTACAAGGACATCATTACCTGACATTTTCTCTCTTTTCCAAACAATTCCCGGAACTGAAAATTAATAAAAGGAGATACACCTTTTCAGTTCTTTGTTTAGCTCCCCTGGCTTATTTTCAGGTTTTGACAGTGTTTTCCAGGCTCTCAGTTTCACTGCTTCCTCCCTATTTTCTGGTTCCCTGAGCTTGTGTGGAGCCTTTGATGCTGCAACAGGGCAAGGTAAAGCACTGAAAAAAAGGTAAAGTACTGTGACAAAAGGACAGGCATCGTCCCAGGGATTTATGTACTGAAACATCTTTAAAATTCTTCTGAAAAACTGACTAGTTGGGAGTTGACAGTATCCTTTTAAGAACAGTTTATGTTAAGAAATCCTGGTTAGTCTTATGAGCAAGTTTTGGCTGAGCACAAGTGCTAATGACTTTTTTGAAATGAAAAACATTTCTAAAGACAAAAATAGCTAGTACTGAAATCTCTCACAGTCATTATTTACAATTTCTGTGTGATCCCTTGTCCAGACTTATAATGATTGCATGCCATGCCAGCAGAACTTATAACTTTGTGGCTTTGTCTTTAATGCTGTAATTAAAACCAGGATGATTTTCATGGGCCCAGAATAATTTATAATTCTTGTGAGAGCTCTGTCTTTTAAGTGGCCTTACATAAGATATAATCTTCACTGACCTAAGCATGCAGACACATTTTTTTATACTCACTGATGTTTTCATCAAGGAATCATATACCTTTGGGGTTATTTCAGCCTGATATGTTTAGGTAAAAGTATAATTTTCCCAGCCTTTCTCAAGATTCTATAATGTGTTTAAGTTATTTTTAAGTAAAACACTCCTTCTTTTTCTTCTGCCAGTATGCCTCCAAATAGCTTGCCTCTTCTAGTCCTTCTGTAAGAGTTAGACGTGCCCTTTAACAGTCCATTCATACTGTCTTTCCTCCAGCACGACATTTTCCATTTTACCGTCCACCCACTCACAACACAGGCTGAGGACCCTGCAGCGACTCCCTAGCATTCCCAGAGCTGAGCAGTCTAAAGACCAAAACCTTCTTGTTCTTCTTAAACATGGAATCATTATGTAGTGTAACCCCCAAAATCTGATCTCCTGCTAGTTCTCCAGATTTGCTGGAGGGGTGGATGTTCCTTATCGTACAACAAAAAGACCAGACTGGCATCACTCACACACTCAACAGGGCAGAAATGTATTATAGCAATAGCCAGTGAGGGGTAGTTATACGAGGATAGGTAGAGAGTTAGGTCCTCAAAGGCGAATTTCTTCTTATTGGAACACATAGCTATTTTTGAAGCCTGAAGTTTCGTTAACATGATTCCTCTATGGATAACTTGCCCTTTTAACTTGTCCTTAAAGCTTTTGTTCTGGGAATATTTCATGTAAGGTGTTTTGAGTCTTGAACCTGCTTGTGCCTGGTAGTATTAATAACCCGGGACAGAGAATGTTTATGTAGTGCTGAGCACCATGACAGCACTTGGTAAATAATGAAATAAATCACAGGCTTTGTTTCTGTTTAAATATTGTGTTTGCCCTCTGTGGATACAGATCTTCTGGATCCTGCTCAACAACCTCGTTTGGGTGAAACTGGATATTGCGCCAATTTTATTCCAGCTCCTTTAACGTATGGCAACAGTACAGACAACACACTGGCTAACAATGAACTCGGAGTCCCCCATCTAAACCCTTAAGAAAAAGATGAAGTCCCTGGAACCCGCACTAAAAATATCCACCGGGATTCTTAATTTTTATACAAATACACAATTAAGGTAGAAAAGGAAAGTAGTGAATATGTCCAAATCAACAGTTACAGCATGCAGAAACCATTAGGATTCAAATTCACTGCCCCATTCCAGGCTTTTAGACGTGCTCTGAAAATACCAGGGCTAGAAAGTTACTCTGGCTGCTACAGGGGGGATGCCCAAGCATGTGAGAGCCATCATAGAATTAGTGACGTGAAGAAAACCCATGCTAGTTAACTGATCTGAAATGCCAAGCAGAGAGAAGTTGGCAGGACAAGAGTTATTGCATTCTATGAACTTGGCCTTCCAGACCCGCACGCAGGTGCAGAAGCCGGGGGCGGATGTGTGCTGTAGAGAGGAGCTGTATGTTTCCCTTCAGAACAGCCTGAAAGCTTTTCAGGAATCCCAGTGCTTAGGATATGTCTCAGAGAAATCATACCACGGTTGACTGTGCCTAGCTCACATATGTTTTCAATAGAAACATTGAAAATCATTTCAAGATTGAGGCGTATACATCTTAAACTTCAAGTATAAGCTGAAGAACAAATAGAGCACTGCTAAATTGGTTTCTAGTACAGCCTGAAAAAATACTCAAGATACCACTTAATCCAAGTGATCCCATAGAAACCACCAGTATCTATGTGATCTCCTACCACCAAATCAGTCTTAAATTTGTAGGTGAGGTTACTAAATTGTCAGTCTGATTTAATCTCTTTTCCCACAGAAATGGGCAAAGCTGAGAAATACTTCATGGCTAAATTCAGCATATTTTATGTGTTTGTAATATTTGTACTTTTCTATTTCTAAAGCAAACTGTGGCCTGCACTCTGACATCAAAGGGATTGAGAAAAATGCATTAGCGCTATCAATGGTGGCATACCACTTGGCTGCCTTTGACTCCAGTTCATATTGAAGTTCTAACATGTCTGGCACGGCAGCACTCAGCGGCGGCGTGACTTCTTTCAGGCCACGATAGTCTACTGTTAGTCTCCACTCTCCATTAGACTTTCGCACTGGCCATGTGGGACTGTTAAAGGGTGATCGAGTCTTGCTGATCACTCCTTGGCTCTCCAGTCAATGAATCAGCTTATGGATGGGAATCAGGGAGTCTCGGCTGGTGCAATATTGCTGCCAGTGCACCGTTGTGGTAATGATCGGCGCCCGTTGTTCTTCAAACCTCAGCAACCCCACCACAGAAGGGTCCTTCGAGAGACTGGGCAAGGTAGACAGCTG
>NW_008795695.1:15443333-15455515 GCF_000699145.1 Aptenodytes forsteri
GGGCTAGTTTGGGTCCGCTGTCTTGGCTATACTCCCTCCCAGCTTCTTGTGCACCTCTTCGCTGGCAGAGTATGGGAATCTGAAAAGTCCTTGACTTAGTATAAACACTGCTTAGCAACAACTAAAACATTGGTGTGTTATCACATTGTTCTCATGCTAAATCCAAAACACAGCACTATGCCAGCTACTAGGAAGAAAATTAACTCTATCCCAGCCGAAACCAGGACATGAACATAAAACATAAGTAAAGAGAATCCCTATAAATGTGTAAACTCATCATGCATTTATTATGGAATAATAATAGTTATATTAATCAAAGGATTTGTAACATTTGTCCATAACTTCATTACTGCAGAGAGCACTGCACTAAGGAGCCTTGAGCTGGTCCAGAAGACAGGAAAGGACAAAATTCAACTGCAACAACCAGCAAATGAGGAGTTAAGGTATTACAAACTGCAGCCTCTGCAAAACCAGACTAAAATGCAGAGTTAAAAGCCTCTGCCAATTCTGGAACAGAAACTAAAGTCTGCTTCTACCACCGGGAAGCGATAGCAGCCAGGAGAAAATGGGAAGGGATCAAGAAACAGTGGGGTGAGAGACAAAAGCTAAAAGACCATCAGGATAAAAGGTGAATTTGCCATCTTAGGCGTCATCAAATGAAGGCTGCATGCCCTGTAAGTCTTGATAGTCCATCATAAGTCCATCAAAGGCCCAGCAGAGGATTTCTTGGTCAGAGTTATGCAGGAGGCCGAGCTAGACAATCTGGATGGTTTAGGATGTGCAGTTGGAGTTTCAGCACCGTCTGCTGCCTGCTTTATGACAGTAGTTGTAGCAGTATTGAATGGTAATGGGTGAGTGAGTAGCAGCATGCTGGCAGTGCTGCAGTTGCAAGTAAGAAGAGAGGTACCCGTGTATCTTGATGGTTCAAATATGCCGCGTGTCAGCAGTGAATTCTGCGGTTTGTGTTAATAGTAGGAGCAATACAACTGTGTCTGCTTGCCATGGGGGTGGCCAGCAGTCAGGCAGTCTACGTGAATGGTAGTTGTGAGGACACAGAAACGAGGAGCTGAAGGTACTGTCCGAAAAGAAATCTCTGTGGAAAGGCAAAAGGGAGATACCGTTCTGCATGTCTGGGCTAGTGTGAATTCATCAGGCTCCGTGTTTGAATGGGAGCCAGGTATAGCATACAAGTAACTCCTGTTTGTGTACCTGACCTAAATCCAAGTGTTGCTTTGTCAGGTTTTGTCTGACACGTGTTCTGTTTCCCTACTATGTAGTAACACTGCTGGAGGCTGAGTGTTAGCAATGGAAACCTGATGATTCAAACACAGAAGTATGAAGGCTGTATTGCGGCAACAGGGAGGAAGCGGGGACATGTAACCTTACCATGTATTTTATGGTGGTCAGACGTTTCAGTTCATGTTAAAAGAATTCTTATTTGGAAAGTTTCAAAGGATTAAATATAGACCATCTTCACATGCTAGATGGCAGTGAGACTTCGCAAGCAACCCGCTTCTCTACTAACAATGCTCGTGGGGACATAATGTCTTGTTTGTTTATTTATTAACTAGTCGTTTTTCAGGATTGACATCTATCAGAGCCCAGCCGTGCACCTCCACTGCCTCCCATTCCTTGGCAACGGTCCTCTGGGTGAGAATGCACAGCCGGCACAAGTCCTCGAGCTGCCCCTGAATCCTTCCTCATCTTCAGTCTCACTGGTTTTGGGAAACACAGGAGTATTACACAAGGGGTCTTTGGGTGGTAAGATAAGCCTCTGCTATTTGAGCCTCTGCCTTAAACTACCACATTGCCATGAATGAATAAGTTTCCAGTAGCAAGGAACCAGGAACTGTACTCGATAGGAAGACTGCCAGCTCTTCTGTGATACTCGCCTCTGACTGGGGCATGAGCAAAGTCCCCCGGTATGATATCTGTGTGAACACTGGATCCCACTCACCCCTGATGCTGATGACGAGGTTGAACAGAGCAAATGCACTCTATCCACAGATGATGCCAAGATCCTTTTCTCAGTAGAAGAACAGCAGGTGAGCTTGGTGTTGAAGGTGGAGAGGGTGATGGTATCATCAGTGAGAGATGAGAAGACAACATGCAATTGAGGTTGTTGCAGTATAAGTCCACTAGGGCCCCAACCCTGGGATGTGAGATTTTTCCAGGCAGTGAAGGCACTAAGTGTCTTTACTACTTCAAAGATCCATGTTTAAAGCCTAAACAAACAATCAATCAAATAAAAAATAAGCAGTAATGAAATGGAAAAGAAAATCCACAAGCCAAAAAAGGGGTACCAACAGGTAGCAGGGAAGAGAGAAAAACAACTTTTGGTCTAGTTAGGTGACAAATGCATAAAGTTGCTAAGAAGCAGTGGTTTTGCAGCAGCAAGAAGCTCCATCTCAAGTCAAGAAGGAGTGGAGGTGAACTGCAATGAACTCAGTGCACATTCCCCCTCATGCTCTTAGCACCAAGCGTGGGCTACCATATATGTACAATTAGCCAAGCTCACACACCCAAGTGCACGTGTCACCACAGTGCAATGGTTACAAATGTTGTCACTCAAAGGAGAACAAAGAAATATGCGTAAAATTACCTTTTTGGAGGAAGGAGGAGGGGAGGAGGAGGAGGATGTGGCTGTAACTTGACAACCCCAGCTCAAATGACGTATCAACATTACTCTATTCCTTTGCTTACAGGAGATTTCAAGACAACATGACAGATGTGAATTTTAGAGAACATAGACTAGTCTAAACCAAGAAGCAGTCTTCAGCTTTAACTAGGACAGTACTGCTGTCCTGCTGTGGGATCACTGGGGCCCTGAGTGCACTAATAGGCCTGAGCTGTCCTGAGGAGCCTGACCTGGGACCCCTACCCCGGCACCCGCTTGTCCAGGAGCACCATGCCTGAGTCTGCACCGTGGCGGTGAGGGCACTGCCTGCCACAGGGCTACCCGGGGCTCCCGGCTCGTCCTGCCGCATGGAGCAGCCCCACTCCTGCTGCTCCCTGGCATATATCTAAGAGTAAAACCAAAAGCATCGCAAAAGCATACGCTCTATTTAGGAATGCTGTCACGCTTGCAAAGCAAAATTAAAATTAGTGCTATTGCAGGATGACAGACGTGGAATAATAAGCCAAAAACAAATCTTGAAAGAAAGAAAATATATGCCTACAGTACCTGAATCAAGATCTCAGTGTACAATGTTACAGGCAGAGAGGCTGTACAAAATCTTTAGATATTTAACCACTTGTGTGTGTTCCTGTGGGGAGGGAAATGACAAATTAGTTTTCCTGTGGAGGATTCATTAGTATTCTGTCATTGGCGAGTCAGTATTTTTAGCTTAGTGAGCTCAAGATGTATCGCGGTTTAGGCCTCAGAAGTTACTAACTCTGGTTAACGAATTAAAAGACAAAAATTGAGTGCGTTAGGAACTGTAGAGTGACTTTCCGAGATCTTTTATGAACCATCCTCCTCGCTTTGCTGGTTAGCATTAAGTGCCTATTAACTCCATTTCAGGAAGGTGGTGATTAAACTGGGTCAAATGGAAGTGATTAGGTTGGATTATCCCTGTCACGGAAAAATTCACTGGAAGATCTAAGAGGGAGGAAATTGCCACACAGATCCCAGCAAGTTCTGCTGGAAGGTATGTGATTTTGCTTTTCTCCCTGCAAAAGAGCTTTGGCCCACCCAGGATCCCTCTAGATGCCTCAGACTTGCTTTGAATTGAATTGTTTCATCTTGGAAGTTCCTCAGGACTGGTAAGGAAAGCAGTTGCCCCAGCATCGCTCCCACTTGTGTGGCTCACCCCAGGTCTAGCTGTGCTGGATTTTGGAAGCGTCCCTGAAGACACTGAAGCTACCTTTCCTCAGGGGTGTTCAATGAAAAAAACTCTCTTTTCATTTCTGGTGCTAAAAATTACTAAAGAAATGTTCAGGTGGACAAGGAAGAATAATACCATGCCTGTTGGGAGGGCAAACTCTGGAAAGCCAGTGAGAGGGCCCAAAATGGAGAAAACAAATCTTGTACTTGAGACTGGGTTGAGAATTGGGAAGGCACAGGGTGCTGTGGGTATGCACGAGCACATCTGCAGCGCCTGCAGTGCTTTGGATTTGCCCAGCCCAGAGAGCAGCCTCTCTCCCATAGGCCATGAGATGGGTCTGTGCGTAGCCCGTGCAGCGAGGCCAGACTCAGCAGCCTGAGCCTCAAATTTGCTGTGTGCTAGCAACAGGCTCCTGAGAGCCCGGGTCAGGTAGAAGGCTCTGGAGCCCCAGATACGTGCTTGAATTCAGCCCCATGTGAGCATCTAACCTACACAGGCAACCTGTGCATGATTTGTGCAGCGATCCTGAGCTCTGCAGTAGAGCTCGGAGTAGACACATACCCTGGCAAGCCTCTCTCTCAGCACAGCCCCAATTTAAGGCCCCCCTCCATTATGTGATCCTGCCACAGAGAAGCAAATATTTTGGGACTGTCACGATTGCCAAGAAATAAGTAGTATTTTATTGCGGGGACTGGCACACAGAGTTCCCTGTTAGCCAGCAGCCAAGGAGTTGCTTCCTCCTGGTGACATCTCTGAATGCTATCTGCATGCTTGGCTCCGCTACTCTATTTTATTGAGATTTTCAGCAGACACCATGTCACCGACCCCTCTTGTCATAACCCTTCACCTCTCGTGCCCTCAGAGAACTGCCCCGGGGAAATGGGGCCGGGACGTGTGTATGTGTACGAGCATGTGTATGTGCGTGCGCCTGTGCACACAGCTGTGTTTATTTTATGTTGCATATAGAAGAAAAGAGGATTATTTATGTTCTAATCATGATGTGTTCCCCAAGCAAAATATTTTCTGCTCTGATTTATTGCTCTTTTTAGGCCTGCCCTCAAGCATTGTTCTTATATTTGGAGCCAATCACATTTTTTCCATTTGGAAATGGAAATCTTAAATGTAATGGCATATTTAATGAAAAAAACCAACAGTTACTTGGAGGGAGGAGGAGTTTCACTTCTCTGTTTTCCCATTTTATGTTTGTTTTCTTTCTCCCATCTTTCCTTTTACTCTTTCTCCTATTTTATCTCTGAAAAAGGAATGAAAAACAGTATCTGGAGAAAAGGCAGGAGCAATTTTTTTTTCTCATTTTTGGTTAAGAAATTAGAAAAGTTCAAAAGGTTTTACCCAGAAAAAGTCCACGTGAAAAGCATCTGTCATTTTCTGATTAGCACTGTTGTACTATTGAGCAAAAGCCAACAAACCTGTCTAAATTAAAAATGCTTGTGCACTATACGGAGCCAGCATTTCTTGGTAACTACAAAAGAAATGCCTTTTTTTTTTTGCTTCATAGTGCTTTACAAAGCTTATGCAAATGGCTTTAGAGCTTGGTTTTCTTTTTATCTCACAAATATCAAAAAAGAGAGGTTCCTCCCACCCCCAGCCTTCTTTTGCTAGAGGACTTCTCAGAGGACCAACGAAATCAGGTTAGTTTTGCAGGTTGCACTTAGGAGATACAGGAGAATGCAGATCTTTAACAAATTGAGCTTTTCTCCCATGTTTCTCAGGAGTTTTGATTCAAACAATCTCAGAAGAGTTTTTACACAGTCTGAATAAAAATTCTTTTAAAATCCTTTTTTAAATCTTTCCCCCTTACCCCATTTTTAATTCCCCTCAGTAGCTCAGGATTCCTTTCTGGTTTGAGGCATGAAATCCCTTCGGCTCTATTGCCTACATGGCAAAAAGAGCAAGAACAAAGCAAGAGGTGATGAAAAAAAACAAAAAACAAGAAAATAATGAAATTTTCTTTTAAAAAAAAAGCTCATCCATCATTATGCCATAAGAAAACAAAAAATACCAAAACATACACTTTTTTCCTCTCTTATGGGTCACATCTATCAAGCAAGAGAAAACCCTGTGCTATTGTTTCTAAGCTAGACGCACAAACTACCCTGGCTGTAGCCTCCAGGGATGTTGTCACCAAACAAATGCTGCCATTAAAGTGTTGGTAGGAGGTCCATTAGGAGATGCAAAGAGAAAAACAATTTTGGGGGGAGTTGGGTAGGAAAAGCAACTAATAACTAAATCTGTAAGTACAGCTGGGTGCTCTTAAATTAGAAATCTTTAGGAGGTCTCCCACACATCCCTGTAAGATTGCAAGTTTGCTAAAGAGTTTTTTGAGCTGTGCATTGCTGCAGATATGCCTCACCTCCTCCAGCTTTTCTATCTGTTTCTTGCTAAGCTTCTCTCTGGCTGTAAGCCTCTCTCGGTTAACTCCCCAATGTCTCTCTGGGCCATGTCTCACTGCTCTTCCGTCTCTCCTTCCAATTCTCTTAGTTCCTCGGTACGGTTTCAATCCTGTATCTCAGCTGCTCAAGAGGAAAGAAAATTAGCTCAGTGGATTTCTCCCCTTCTCCGTCAGCTGCCCCTATTACTTATCTCATTAAGAAAAAAAGCTGATCCAGGTGTATAACTAAAACAACACATTTTTTCTTAGACATTTTCCTGCATCACTCTTCTCTGCAGGTAATTTTACTGTTGTTTTACAATACAGGTAGAAGGTAATTTTCCTACATACAGTGTTGCTTGGCCCTGAATCTGGCGGGCTGTCAATTTTTCCCTGTTTGCAGCTGAAAATAATTTTTCAGAAAACATGGTCATACTCCAATCTGAGAGGACTAGCACATTATTTGAGCACTCCCTTGCAAGGACTAGTCCACAAAGGCTGTGTTCTGCAAAGACATCTTAATGCATATGTAACGCCTGTATCTTAAGCACACATAACTTACATGCATGTAAGCAACCAGATTATCTCGCCAGATAGGCGGGCAGTTTTTCCAGGATCAGTGATTATTTGAATATACCGTCAGGGATAACGAAGGAAGAGAAGTAGTTCCTCTCTTACTTGACAATGCACAAAGCAAATTTCTTGCAAAATGGGCATCTCCAGAATACCTACAGCAGTTACTGTGCAGACTTTGAGGTTGCTGCACACAGGGAATTATTATTACCGTGTTTAGTGGGAGGAAAAGAATAACCATCAATTACTCTTCCCCAATACCTTCCCCGTTAAGGCTAAAATTAATCTTGGTTTGAAACTAAAATAAAGCAAAACTCTTGTCGTGCTCGTTGTTCCCGAACAGGGAAGAGCCTCAGAAATCGGGTGCTTTGGGCTAAAGGCCTCTAGAGGTCACCAGAACCTAATTAATAAGCATTGCTAAACCCATCTGTGAAGTGTAAATTGCTTTGTTTTGATTGGGACTTTCCACCTCTGCAGCCTTGGGTCTCCCCTCTGGAATCCAGGCTGTCATTAGATGGCGAATAACATCAAACGCTTGCAAACCCATACTCTCCTGGAGAGGCTTGCCTATAGAGAAGCCAGCTCCCTTTTGGGTAAGAAAGCAGAGTCACCCAAATGGCATCTTTTCCTCGGCACAGGGTTCCAACCTCACCCGCCTGCTTCTGTGATAAAACCTGCCCTGGCACAGCTGGAGTCTCTTACACCCCACGGGCAATGTCTCTGACACACCTTTGTAAGCACAGTGAATGCCATGAGTATTACCAGAGTGAGAGGGATACCAGTTCTTTCACTTGTGCTGACGCATGAAAACAGTCACTCAAAAGGGAGCACAGGCTGAGCGTGCAGATTAGGCAATTGGCAAGGATTTTTCTACGTACATTTTTGCCTTGCAAGTTACGATCTGCAAACACAGGAAACCCTGTAAAGAGTAAGCTTTCCTTCCCGGTCACCCAGTGCTATATCTACAGGGAAGGTTTAGAGAAGACCTACGATTTAATTATGATCAAGTGGTTGTCATGAGGCCAGAGACCTCATCTGCTTCATGCAAGAGCAGAAGGGAAAGCTCAGGTAATTTTCCTGGAGCTCTCTCCAGGGTTTAGGAATGAGAGAGGCTGGGGAGGAGGGAGCTGTGTACAGTTGAGGGGGATTATTTATTTCAAGAAAGCAAACAGAAGCTGGTCCTTCCAGGAGAAATTCCTCTGAAGAGAGCAAAGGTATTTATTTTGGGAGCAGTCACTGGAATGGAGGCCTGTGGTGTCTCAGCAGGGGGATTTTCTTCTCCTCTGAAAAGCCAGAAGAGTTGAATACAGACGAGTGGCCTGTGCTTCGCCAGGATGCTGAGGGCAGTATGGGGGGGCTGCTGCGAGGGGATCCTCACCAAGGGCTCCTTTGCTTTTAGATACAGGATACTGCAGGCCTCAGAGTCCAGGGAGTTTTTCTGGGCGCACAGCAGGAGGTGAGGCTTTGCCCTTTCAACAGTCTGTGCGCTAGCTCCTTTCCGTGGCCCGCCCTTTGCCTCAGTGGCAGCAGGTGACTTGCACCCCTTGTGCCCTGCTCTGGGAGCAGCAGCCCGCGGTAATAGGATCGCCCCGAGTGTGTTTGCTGGGGATTAGCAGGTATGTTATTTTTGCAGACTGGAACTGTGACGCTGCAGCCTGGCTGGAGTCCACATCAGTTCCTAATCCCATGCGAAGCCCCAGAGAGGTCAGCAAGACCATAAACTGAGGTATGTGCCCACCTGAAGGAGGTCAGGATTATTTTCATTGTAGCATACCACTCCCAGAGAGGAAACACTCATACGAATCTTACAGCCATCCTTTATTTCCTTCCCCTTCAAAAGATGCACAGGTAGAGTTAGGGGCTTCCCTTCTTCTCAGTCCCCTTCTCAAGGCAGGGTCCTAGAGAAACCTTGCTGCTTCTTCTCCCTCTCCAAACAGCAATCTCATCAAAACTTCTCAGTGGCTGCCATCTGTCGCAAGCAGAACACCACCCCTTTTGCTATTTACAGTGCAATTAACCTTTAGCAAATTAGCCGGTGACTGTCATGAAAGGATTAATTAAGGCAACACACCCTTGACTTGTTCCCGCCATGCAAGTAGTGTGCTGTGTTTGCAGCAGCGTACCCACGACTCTGCCAAAACCCTTCCAGAATCAGGAGGGTAGTTTTTATCCTTTCTGCATTATCCTAGCAAATTTGCCAGCCGCGGGGAGATGCGTGAGGAAGGGCTCCAACAGGCACAGTCTTGTGGAAATAGCTATGGTGACACAAGACCTGGCCTTCCCCGGCAGTGTGGATGCTTCTCTCCTGCTGATGTTACTGAATGTAGCAAGGATGTGGGGCCATGCCTCAGCCACCCCAGCTGAGCGTTGTAGTTTAAGCAGCCAAAGAATGAAGTTGCTGCCAAAATATCAGGCCGTGATGTGCAGCAGCTGTGCTTTGGAAACATACCCTATATTGCCTAGCGCCGTCAGACTTCCATCCAGATTTCTGTGCCTGTGTCTAGGAGGCATAATGCATGCATGCCGAGGCCAAGGCTTCCCGAGAGCCTTAGACCTCTGGCCCTTGTACAGCAGAGTTGATCTGTGCAGATGTGCAGGATGCGCCCGGGTTATCTGGACATCCCTGTGCTTGCTGCCAGGCCTCGGAGAACCCTCAGGCAGATAAGCCAGTTCCCCCAGCTCCAGCAGAGCCCGAGTTCTGGTGGAAAAAGAGGCCTTGGCCAGGGAAATCCAGCACGCTGGCCCTGTCTCTGCTCCTCTTCCCACGCGGCTGTAACTCCTGGCAGAGAGGCAGGGTGGCCGGTAAAGGCAGTAACATCTTAAGCCAAAGCAGTTGCAGTCGCCAGAGTTGATGTCCTGAAGGCCAAAATCTCAGGACTCGAAGCTGCACCAGAGAACAGCTGCTGCACAGCGGTGCTGTTGATAGGCAATGCCGGGCAATACCTGTATTGGTGGGCGATGCTTTATGTTGTACTATCAAGTAGCCCCGTGTCTCACGCTGTGTTGTCCAGCATGGGCTTGTCCTGCTGTACCTCTGCCATTGCCACATCCTCCTCACGCAGCGAAATCCCCCGTGGATGGGTTCTGGGGAGACGACGTCAGCCCAGGGAATGGGGGCTTAGTGAGGAGGGAAACAGCCGCATTTCAAACCACAACACCGCCTCCTAAAAGTTTAACAGAACAGTGATTGTTGGTAGTGCCACATTTCTTCAGGACCAAGATTCAAAGGGTGTGACCCATAGCAACACTGTTCTGACAAACCCTGGACAGTATTTTTTAATTGCAATCAGGTGTAAACTACTTCCTTACATTTCTTTGGATCCATGAGATTTTGAAGGCGCAGCTAAACAAAATATTTAACCTCGTTGTGAGTTCAGTCTGTGCTTGGCTGGGTCAGGTAATACAATGCTGTTATTCTTTGATGATGACAGTGTTTAGCTAATGTCTCTTATAGCAGGAGAAATCAATTATAAAGTTACATCATCATAGATGCAGTTCTGTCATCTATTTGCATGTCTTCTCTGATTCCCAGACTCGGTCAAGGCTAGAAAACTTGGGAGGCTTTCAGGGTTTTGTGTCCATGTGTGTACCCTAAGGAAATCATGAGCACATGTAGAGACAGGACCTAGATGCATACTATTCCCAGCCTCCTCCTGGTTTTCTCTGATGGAAAAACGCTTAAGAGCCAGCTCGGACGATACTGGCGCTGGAACCCTGGGCGCGCAGCATGCTCTGACCCGGAGGTATGCATAAACACAGCCTGAGGTGATACAAATAGGTAATAACCATTCAGCATTACTGGGAGGAAAGGCTGAAACAACATCTGTTGCAATGGTGAACTCGGAACTCTTCACGCTGTTACGGTACGGACGTTTCTAACAATATTCAGAACATCCAAAAAGCTGGTAGGGAGGAGCAAGGGATTATTCCGGTTTCAGCCATACCCTCCGTGCTGCAGCGACACCTCGGCAGCGAGGCGGCTGGCCAAGCCCGCAATATAACTGAGAGGTTGCAGCTTCACAGACAGTGATAGCAGTATGCAAGACTGCACCATGAGTTAAATAATAATAAAATGAATACAAAGTATTCATCCTGTAGTTGATACAGGATAATAAAACGAATGAGTGTACTAAATCATTACACAACTACTTATCTTCTTATATAATTGATTACTAAGTCCTTACTGAGAACATGGAAGAGGAGCGACCAATGTAATTTGCTGGTTGTACGGGCGTTATCTGGAAATTCAGATGGTTCCTTAAGGCTCTGATTCTTGTCAGATTTAGCAGCAAAAACTAACAACGCTCCTGCCCCCGCAACTGAAGCCAACAGGGACCATAAATCAAAGCCTCCAGATATTCACACTCGGTGTATCCATGTAAACCAAAGTAAGTGGCAGTTTGTCGTAACACGTCGAGCTGTAATATGGCAAACGGGGCTCAGGCTGAGAAGCTGACACACTGGCTGTTTGTTGGAGGGACAGTAACCTCCAGCAGATGGGCAGAGTGGACAACTGGCTGCGCTAATCTCTTTACCTGTAGTGGCTGAATCCGACAAGGACGGCGACTCAGAGCCCTTAGTATTAGGATTTTTTGCCTGTGATGAGGGGCGTGACTTCCATTCTTCCTGGGAAGACTGATGTGGGAAAGCTTATCAAGAAATGCTGGATGCTTAGGTTCTTCTCAGTTCCAGGCAAGGAGAGCAATTGCATATATGGGCCTACACTGATGAACTTTTCCTAATTTCCAATGAGTCAATAGTGAATCGGGTCATCAGCAGTGACCTCTTTGGGAAGAAGGGCCTCTGATGCTGAAAACCTAGTGGACTGTTAAAGAAGTTAAGGCACTTTTCATTTCCCCTTCCAGGGCGTAGCACAAGTTGATTAGGAACACTAAGGCGATTACCTCTGCTTTGCAGTCTCTCTCAATTATGCCCTAATTAATATTGGTAAAAAACTGGCAAAGGCAGCTTAAAGCAGCTGCAGGGTTTTTACCTTCAGTCACTTCCTAGCCTGAAATCTGCAGCTGTTAAAACTGCGTAATACAGAGATCTTAAAAAAAAACATAGTCAAGGAGCCTTTTCCCGCAAACAGCATCTTCGGTCTGGCTATTAAGAAAGGTTTTGGCGTGACGGCTTATTTTAGGAATGGCTCTTGGCTCAGCGAACGTGGTTGTTTACACGAGGTCTCCGGGCAACAGGCTATCAGCCCTCCGAATTTTTAAGCAGCAATCGCCTCAAGAAAACCCCAGAGAAGCGGAGCAATAAACTTTTGAGGCGCTTGACCAGAGTGCGGGGGCAGTTCCTCCCCAGCCAGTCAGAGCTGCGTCAGACGGCCTTAGAAGCTACCGAGAAGCTGCCCTTGCCGGCCGGCCTGCCCCGGGCCGGGCAACGGC